>NC_045957.1:106193302-106445802 GCF_010909765.2 Amblyraja radiata
ATAGAGATATTATTTCTCCTTTTCCCGTCCCACCCCATATATCTTGCAGGAGAAAATGCCTGAAGCCTCGTCAGCACCATAGGAAAATCCAGCTGTCCTCAGCGCTGGACAGTTCAAAGAAGGACCAAGCAACTTCTATGTCTCACCTCAACTTAATCAGTGCCGTCCACATGGAACTCGCATCCAACGGGGAGGCAGATGTTCATACACCGATGCTTAAGCCCTCATACAGCACTTCACGAGAATTCATGTCAAGAGAAGAATTAATGTCACATAGAGATTCAATGCTGCGAGATGTCTTGAGGGAAGACTATTATAGGTCTCCGAGAAGTTACCGCCTCAAAATGGCCAGATCAATTGACATTTTGGAAGATTTTGAATCTCCTGTGAGAGAAGACTATAGGCAGAGCTACAACTCTGTTGTTTCCCAACCACTGTTGAATCGAAGGGATAAGGAAGTTCAGGGTTCAATGAGCCTGTTCACCGCTGACAGTAAGAGTAGCATCCGAGAGCCAGATTATCAGCTAACATATGTACCTGACAAAGCACAAAACACCGAAAGAAAAACAACTGATTACAAGATGTCTCGGTCCGTCGACCACCTTGAAAGACCACCCACCTTTCCCCAGCCAGGTCAATTGCTTTGTTGCAGTTCAGCAGATGAGGTGAATGACAATGTTTATAGAAAAGTGCTCCCTACATTAGTCATTCCTGCCCACTATATGAAATTGCCTATGGAATATCCGTCCATGGGACAGCCTTTGACTGTCCCAGCGGAACAGCAGACAGAGTTGGAGAGGCTACAGGCCGATCTTTCTCTCTCTCATCAACAATTACATCCACACTCTCAGCAGCAGCAACTAGCACCACAAGTTTTATCACAGCAGCAACTTCAGGAAGCGGAGGGGGAGGACTGGAGTCCACAGTCAAGTGCCATGTCCGAATCTGTGTCTATTCCCACAACACTAAGTGAAGCTGCCATGGCTCAAATGAACGGTGAAGTGCAACTCTTTACTGAGAAAGCACTGTTGGAACTTGCTGGAGGAAAACCTCTCCCTCACCCGAGAGCTTGGTTTGTGTCCCTCGATGGACGTGCAAATGCCCAGGTTAGACATTCTTATATTGACTTGCAGAAAGCTGGGAAAAACGGGAGCAATGACGCCAGTTTGGATTCTGGCGTGGACATGAATGAATCGAAGCCCGCGCGAAAGGGTAAAGAAGCACGGGAACGCAATCTTTCTGGCAGTATGACGTACACAAGGCTGGTGTACATGGATGACATAGAGCAGAGTGGCAGTGAAAGCGGTACAGCAGTTTGCAGTCCAGAGGACACTTCAATGAAGCCACTGGAAGGGTCAGCTGAAGAAGGGCAGAGCGGCACCACAGAATGTCTACAGGACGAAAACATTCAGATGATCGAAGAAATTGAAGACTGTCTTCCGACGAGTCCAAATCACACTGAGAATGCTGATACTGATGATCAGATGATGAATATTGAAAACGATCATATTAATGACAATGATCAAATCAACGAGAATGATGACAACGATAGTACAGACCAGGAGGAGGATAAAAAAAGTCCTTGGCAGAAACGGGAGGAAAGACCTTTACTTGCATTTAATTTGAAATGATTGCTTATAGGTTTAACTCTTGCTGGAGTTTTAAAGAAAAATAAAGTTGCCAAATATTCTTTTATGAAAATGCTTGTTCAGTTTTGAGAACTTCAGATCTTTAAAAAAAAGCTAAACACGTGAATATATTTGAAAGGTACTGCGAATGACGTCCTGATCTTCCTGATGGTGTGGAGTTAAACATTCAGATATGTTTCCAAAGCAAATGTTGCTTGAATGAAGACCTAAAAGACTGCCAGATGATTGTAGCAAGACAAGTGAATTTAGATTTATTTTTACCATAAATGACCTATTGTGCAAAAATATTCAATTCCATCCCTGATATTTTCCCCAAATATCTCTGTTAACGGTGGCAGTTGATGGATTTCTACTTATTTGCCTGAATTATACTGTAAAGATGTACTAAAAGACATACATACAAGCTGTGTCCATAAGTATGGAATATTTGAAAGTAAGGCTATGCATTGCTACTTTTAAAATTTATGTTGCTTAAATTACTTGTGTCTAATATTTGATGTAAACTATTTCTTTAAGATCTTTTATTCTGTTAGGATTATGTTCATTGTTGTTAGAACACTTAGCTACCAGTACGCTGTGAATGACAACACTCAGTGACAACATAAGCCTTTGACTAAAACCAAACTGTCCTCTTCAAAAAAATCTGATCCGGTATTTTCCAAGTGCCTTCATGATTTCCAGTAAGCAAACCCTACTTCAATAGTTCACGTCTCTGGACTATTGAAATTCTGCTTTTCATAATTGTCAGTTTTTTGACAGTTCTTCAATGATTTGCATGCAATTATCAATCATTTGTGCTATTTTTTTTTGTCATGCTTAAAATACAACAGTATACTGTGGGTAGTAATGTGTACAGTATTACTAGTTTGCTGTTGAACTACAGACTAGAGTAGAGAACTCCTAAAGAGACATGAAGAAAGTAGCCACGACTGGATGTTCTGTAAATATTGTGTGTTTGGCTGCAGTTGAATGTTTTAATAGCTAGCATTTCCAATGTCTTTACAATGGGGATTATTGAGTGGACAAGAGTGAGTGATCAGTGTGTTTAAAAGAACATTTTATCCCTGTGTATCATCTTACAGTGCCAGGATTCCTTTGCTGTACAATCTTTTGGATTGTTTGCTTGTTTCTCTTAAGGTTAATTGCTCAAAATAAATCTTGGGTAAACGTTATATTTCCTTGTATTTATTTTTTTTTGGTGGAGGGAAATATTTCCTGTCTGTCTTTTTATAATCCTGTATTTATAAACTTTTATTATATAAACAGAAAATCAATTTTTATCTGGGCTTCAGTTTTATTCTTGGACTAAAGATTCAGTACGAAGTTTTGTTTGAACACTTGCTTACTCAGTGACCACTAGCTTTTATTAAAGATTACAATAAATATGCACCTGGAATTATGATGCTCTGTTGTTTCAATTGTTTAAAATATTGCATTTAATAATGGGTGACATGGTAATGGGCTAGAATTTGGGGTGCAGGTGACAGTAATGGGCCTGTCTCACGGTGCGAGTCCACCCATGAGTGATCCCGAGTGAAAGAAAAAATCGCACTTGTGGTTGTCTTCGAGATTCCAAGTTTATGTTCACGAGTTTAAACGAGTTCCCACGTGTATGTCTAAGTTTGCCGTTTACTTCTAATTTCTGCGATGTACCAAGTTCCTCTCCCGAGTTACCAAGTTCCTCTGCCAAGTTACTCTTGAGCCAACCGTGAATGAAGGTCTGTTTTAGGTATGAAATAGTGGAGCTGGACAGCATCTCATACAGTAAGTATATTCTGATTCAGTATTGAAAGTTATTCAATTTCAGAACTTAAAAAAACTAGGCCGGATCTTGGCCCCGCACTCGCTGCCATTGTGCAGCAAGGAGGCGGTGGCGGCGAAGCAACAGTGTTAAAGAAGACAGCTCCATCCTGAATTTACTGCCAGGTCTACACACTGCGGGGAGACGGGAGATTAAATCTTTGAATGTGAACGGATGTCTCCACGCCTGCTCGTTCTAAGCGGAATATATTTTTAGTTGCCTTTCAAGCCGGTCTTTGGCCTTATTCCTTGCTTTTGTTTATTCGCACACACTTTTCGTGTGTGAGGGTGTGAGAAGTCCATGCCGGATGCCGGCCGGCAGCAGCCGCTGTTCTTTCACATCAGTTGCACATCAGATTGTTGGGAGATGGAGCTCAGGGTTCGCCTCCTGAGCTGCTTTGGTGCCCAGGCGTGAGTTGAAGTGGAGGGAGGCTGGGATGGGGGGGGGGGGGGGATGCGTAGGCGTCATTAATCTGTCTGGGGTGACAAGGCTCTTGGGTTAGGCTGGGATCATTCTCTGCTCTCATCTCTCTTTCTGTGTGTGCATAAGCAGGGGGAAGAGTGGTCTACCTCGCTGGGGCACAAGACCTCTGCCGCCTGCCCCTTGCAGCCATCAACTTGTTTGTTCCTTTGGTGCACCTCATCTGCCCTGCTCCCATCCCAGCCCTGCCCCAGCTCTCTGCCCCATTCTCTTGGAAATGTCGTTGCCGCCGCTGTAACGAGGAGGGGTCCGGCTGGCAGGCTTGGTGGGTGGGTGGGTGGGCAGGGATGGGGTGTGGGTACAAACCACCAAATCCATTCTCAAAAGTTGGGCAGAGCCGTGTAGAACTCACATTTCTCTCTGCTTCATATACGTGGGAATTCCCTCAGTATGGTCACTCAGCGGGACAGGCAGCATCTCTGGAGAGAAGAAATGGGTGACGGGATGACGTTTCCAAAATTATGCTGCGTCTTTGTGTTACTCCAGCACTGTGTGTTCACTTTTTGTCAACCAGCATCTGCCCTTTCTTGTGTATGACATTATTTGTATCTGTGGCAGTTGATTGTCGCTCCCTTCAGTTTCCCATGGGGTCGGGACGGGACTGGTGTTGGGAGGGAAAGGTGGGGTGTGGGAGGGGGGGGGAATGGGGGTTGGGGTGACTTAGTACGAGAGACAAGTGTGGGAGAGGTGTACTGACTGTGTGGGCAGACACTTTGGTAGTGATTACCCACCAGTCTCAAAAGCCGCAGTGTCTCCGTCCCTGGGATAGCAGGGGGTGATCAAACAGCACAATACCCCCCAACACGAAGAGCAACATGAAGGGCAACGATCCCAAGGCTTTAGCGTCAGAAACAGCGGGCAGGCGACAATCACCCGCCATAACGCGAGAGAGATCATGCACTATTGTTGGTCTCCTTTGCACGTCGGTGTTTCTCTCTTTCTCCATCTCATTGTTGGCCCTGTCTGTCGCCACCCCCACCCACACCCCTCTGCTTCCCGGCCATGTGTGTGACCCCTTCCCTCCCCTCTCCAGCTCCCCGCCCATTGCACCGGGCGCGGGGGCTTCGCACCATCTTCACGTTGGCGACGCCAGCAGGTCAGTGCCAGTCGCCCTGGGGCAGATGCTCGGGGGCTCTCTCCCAGCGTGGCCCTGGAGAAAGGGAAAATACAAAACATGTCAATCCCACTGTATGGGCCTTAGTCATTGTGCTGTACAACACGGAAACAGGTCCTTCGGCCCAGCTTGGCCGTGCCGTCCAAGTTGGCGTCTTGGTGTAGTCCTATTTGCCTGCATGTGGCCCATAGCCCTCTAAATGCTTCCAACCCATCCATTTATCTGTCGTTAATAACCTCAAGAAAATATTAAGTCTACGTGAGCCTGCTTCAGTTTCCTGGGTCCAACTCAGAGAGAAGTCTCCACCCTTTCCAGGGTTAATTGCTCTGTTTATAATGCTCTCTGCATTATGAAGTCCTCGACAGTGAACCCCATGGGCAATCACTAGCAAAGTGTCTGCCCACACAGTCAGTACACCTCTCCTACACTTGTCTCCCGTACTAAGTCACCCCTCCCCCCCCACCCCCCCACCTTTCCCTCCCAACTCCAGCCCCGTCCCGACCCCCTAGGAAACTGAAGGGAGCGACAATCAACTGCCATGGATACAAATAACGTCATACACAAGAAAGGGCAGATGTTAGTTGACAAAAAGTGAACACACAGTGCTGGAGTAACACAAAGACGCAGCAGAATTTCGGAAATGTCATCCCATCACCCATTCCTTCTCTCCAGAGATGTTGCCTGTCCTGCTGAATTAAAGATTGCCCAGGGTAGACTCAAGAGTCACTACGATAAACTCACGGGCCACTACGTTCTTACAACGAGTTTGAATGTTTCAAATTTTAACTTCAAAAGTATATTTGACTCGTGGAAATCTTTAAACATGTTTAAAGTTAACAAGTTTCCCGGGTACCTGTCGTTAGCGCCACGAGTCGCTAAGTTACGTCCACGAGTTCCGACATTCCCGCAACGTTAATTGTACGTGATTACCACGAGTTTAATTTGTTTTAAACTCGGGGTCACTCGTGGGTCGACTCGCACCGTGAGACAGGGGTTTAAGGCTGAAAAAACTCACCAGGTAACACTGGTGCACAACTGTCCACGTGCATAGTTAAACAAGAAGGTCCTGGTGGTGTTTTTCAATAATGCTTCAGCATCAGCTATCTTGCAGTTTGGCTTAGTTCAATTTAGTTTAGAGATACAGCACGGAAACAGGTCCTTCGGCCCACCGATTCCGCGCTGACCAGCGATCCATGTACACCAGCACTATCATATACACTAGGGACAATTTACCATTTTTACCAAAGCCAATTAACCTACAAACCTGTACGCCTTTGGAATGTGGGAGGAAACCAGAGCACCTAGGGAAAACCCATGAGGTCACGGCAAGAATGTGTAAGCTCCGAACAGACAGCACCCATAGTCAGGATCGAAACCGGGTCTCTGGTACTGTAAGGCAGCAACTCTACCGCTATGCCACCGTGCCCCCCTCCTGTCTTACAGGTGGGATCTCCTTGGAAGCTGCTGGAATCATGGCTATATATGCTCTTTATAATGTTTTCTTTGCAATGATTTAAATGGTATATATATTTCCGTGTTTTATGGTTTGTACTTTGCTCTTTTGAATCAGCCTGGCTCATAGAAGTTGCAGATACCCTGCAGAGGGTCACTCACAGCAAGCTCCAAGGCAATACAAGGATAAAATATGTGGGAACTCAAATGTTCATGCTTTCTTGGTTATGTCAGCGGTCTCCAATATTGAATGCGTATGCAAGATCAATGGTTGGTTGGAACAAATAAATCGCATACAATCTGCTGGAAGAACTCAATGGATCAAGCAGCATTTGTCAAGGGAAATGAGCCGTCGATATTCCGTGCCAAGACCCTCAAAATGGCGACGGTCCATTTCCTTCCACAGATGTTGCTCGACCTGCTAAGTTCCTTAGGCAGAATGTTGTTGCTCCAATTCCATGATCTGCACTCACTTTTGTCAGTTAAATAACATGGCAGGCAAGGCCCATCAGATGTACCTTGCTGGTGCTTGTCAGCTCACATGGGTGAAAATTCAGTGTTTAGAAGTGGTGTTGTCAGTCTCTTTTCAACCTGTTTTTAAACAGAAATGCAAATTGGTCAGCTTGTTTACAAAAAAAAAGACAAAAAAAGGTCTGGAATGATTCAGTAAGCCAGGCAGCATCTCAAGAGAACATGGAAACATTGCCTATCCATATTATACAGAGATGTTGCCTGACCTGCAGAGTTACTTCAGGACTTTGAGACTTTGTCCTTCTTCATGGGCCATGGCTTCTCTTCTTCCAAAGTTGACAAAGAGTTTGTCTGCATCACATCTATTTCCCACAACTGTTCTCTCACTCCCTTTTCTGGTCAGAGCCATAATAAAGTTCCAATCCCACTCTCAAGCCTCCAGATAAATCCAAATTACAGGACTGTGACTGAAACTGGAGTGCTTGTGTTAAACAAAGAAAATAGGTAGGTTTGGGCTTTTCCCCCCCAGAATATTAGGAGCCTGAGGGGTGACTATATAGAGGTTTGTATAATCATGAAGGCATAGCAAAGTGAATGGTCATAGCACGTTCCCCAGTGTAGGGGGCATGGATATAAGGAGAAGGGGAAAGGTTTAAAGAAGACCTGAGGATAACTTTTTTGCATATATGGTGGTGGATATGTGGAACAAGTTGTCAGAGAGAATGGTAGAGATGGTATGATTTCAATGTTTAAAATACATTTGGACAGGTACATGGATACCTGTGGTTGAGAGAGAGATGAACTAAAAGCAGGCAAATGGGCCAGTTCAGTTAGGCAATATGGTCAATATGGAGGAGTTGGGCAAAAGAGACTGTTTCTGAGATGCACAACTCTGCATGACTTTAATTCTTCGATCAAAAGATTATTTCCTCTTAGCATCCTTGAAGGAAAATAAATATCTGCTGCTTTCACCCTCCATTTGGAATTATAATGGAAGTTTTCTCATTCTGACGCCCACCTCCTGCGGCAACAGCTCGGATTCAGGATGAATTGGTTCCACTCCAGAGACAACCGAAGATTCCTATGTGGAATCTGCAGACTCTGCCACAGATGGGCAGGAGATGCCTGAAGTGGTAGGTAGGTTGATTTGAAAGTCGGGTACTCTTTCCACCATTTGCACTTCTCACTTCTTGTAAAATTATATTATATTTTCTAATGACAGAATGAGGCCAGTTGCAGGGTTATAGATTGTACAGCACAAAAACAGGCCCTTTGGCCCACTGCCACCATGCTGACTATTCTGCTCATCCTCTCTAATCACATTTGCCCGCATTAGTTTGTATCCTTCTGTGCCTTGTCTACTTAAACAGTCATTGTCTCTGATTATGCTGAAATAAAGAACTGCAGATGCTGGTTTGCACCAAAAATAGACACAAAGTGTTGGAGTAACTCAGCAGGTCCCGACCCGAAACGTCACCCATCCTTTATTTCCAGAGATGCTGCCTGACCCACTGAGTTACACCAGCACTTTGTATCTATTATTGGGTCTGATTACACCATCTTCTCTAACAGCATGTTCCAGATATTTAGTACTCTGTGGGATGGGTGGGGTACATTCGCCTCTGATTCCCTTTTAAAAGCTTCAAGAGAAAAGAAGAGTCAAAACTCCTATATCTCACCTTGAACACATTCAACACAATCGTACCCAGTAGACTGGTCTCCAAGCTATCCGATCTCGGCTTCAAACACAACATCTGCCTTTGGATTAAGGACTTCCTTACGGACCGGCCGCAGTCAGTCAGGATGGGACCCCACCACTCCCCCACTCAGCACAGGAGCTCCACATGGCTGTGTGCAGAGCCCCCTCCTCTACTCCCTCTATACCTATGACTGCATACCGACCCACAGAACGGTTCCTGGGCACCCACATCTCAGCAGATCACAGGTGGTCAACTAACACGCACTCCCTGGCAAAGAAGGCACAACAACGGCTTTACTTCATAAGATCACTCAGGAAAGTCATGAGTCAGGAAAGTTCTGAGGACATGACTTCAGAATTAAGGGATTGAAGTTTAGGAGTAACATGAGGGGGAACTTCTTTACTCAGAGAGTGGTAGCGGTGTGGAATGAGCTTCCAGTGGAAGTGGTGGAGGCAGGTTCAATTTTATCATTTAAAATAAATTGGATAGGTATATGGATGGGAAAGGAATGGAGGGTTATGGTCTGAGTGCAGGTAGATGGGACTAGGGGAAAATAAGTGTTCGGCACGGACTTGTAGGGCTGAGATGGCCTGTTTCTGTGCTGTAATTGTTATATGGTTATATGGAAAGTCAACTTGCCATAACAGCTGCTAGTGTCATTCTACCATTGCTCATTGAAAGTGTCCTGACACATGGCATCCTGGTGTGGTATGGCAACAGTTCTGCGGCTGACAAGAAGGCTCTGCAGAGAATCATCAATACAGCCCGGAAGATCACCAGCTCACATCTGCCTGCCCTGGAAGAGATCTATAGCTCTCATTGCCTGCGGAAGGCATCACGCATCCTAAAGGACTCATCTCATCCCACACATCACTTGTTTGCCCTTCTGCCATCAGGAAAGCATTGCAGGTCCATCAAATCACACACCTCAAGATTAACAAACAGTTTCTACCCCAACGCCATCACCACTCTGAACTCTGCACTGAACACACAGCCCCACAGCCCCCACACTGCCACAACACTATACTGTGAACTATTGCATATTCTGACGACTTGACGTTTTTGTTGTTTCCATTGTCGTTATTATTTATCTGATACGTTGGAGCTCCGCTTGGGCAGTGCACCTAAATTTTGGTTGTATGTATTTACAATAAAGTGTATTATTATTATTGAATCCATGGCCTATTGCTTATGATACCCCTATACTTGAAAGGGCAATTCCATCAAAGCAATGCCTACGTTACCTGCTCTATACTAGCTCCCCATCCATGCACACCAAGAATAATTGACAGCAGGACATCATCTACCAATGCACACACCTTTGACATGTGGGAAGAAAACTGAGCACTCCAGGGGATACCTACATGGTCACAGGGAGAGCTTTCAAAAACCATGAAGAAACCAAAAACACTTGGCCTTGGCAGGCTCCTCAAGGGCCTGTCCCACTTAGGCGATTTTTCAGCGGACTGCCGGCGAGTGTCAAGTTCGAGGCACTCGCCTGAAAAACCGGGAACTGGAGCGCGACTGTCAGAGTGGAGCGCACACACACACAAACACATCGCAAAGGTGCGGGCCAGGGAAAGCGGGGGGAGCGCTGTCTGAAATTCACACAATGCAAAGCCAAGGCGATACAGTAACACCTTGATGAACTGGAAGGTTAAGACGGCAAGCACAGTGTACGGTAAGTCCTTTAAAAGATGGGAGGGGAGGGGAGAAGGGGGGGGAGAAGGAGTGGAGACACTTTTAAGAAGCCAGACAACTTTTAATAAGCCAGAGATACACAGCTTGTGAAGCTTGGCGGGCATTTAACATTACCGGTCGGTTCTCCTTGGTTCTGAAAACTCGTACTTACGTTTATTTTTCCCCAATGAGCCAATGAAAATGCTCGGTCAGCAAAGGCGATTAACTAAAACTTCCTACGACTAGCTCGACTACCTATAATTACATGGTGATCCTACTACCACTGTACCTACGACTACAAAAGTACCGATTTTCTCCATGGCGACCAATTTTTGGTTGCAGAAAATCTTTCAAGAAGTTAAAAAATTTGTGGCGACTATACTGAGGCCACGACTAGTTCCCAGAATGCGGGAACTCCTCGCGACCATGAAGGAAACTCACCAGAGACCACCAGCGAACATGTGGCGACCATGTGGCGAGCGCAGAATCTCCTGCACTCACCTAAAAAGTTGCCTAAAAGGCCTGTCCCACTAACGCAAATTTTCAGCGACTGTCTTTGACCTTCAAGCTCGAGGGCATTCGCCTGAAAAACCTCGAGCTGGATCGACCGTCAGCGATGAAACCGCGAGCCGGATCAACCGTCTGCACACACACACAAACACATCGCAAAGGCGGGGGCCAGGGAAAGCGGGGGGCGCTGTCTGAAATTCACACCCGCGATGAACCGGAAGGTAAAAGATGGCTGGCATAGTAACAGTAAGTCCTTTAGAGAGAGCGGAGGGGGGAGTAGGGGGGAGAAGGAGTGGAGACACTTTTAAGAAGCCAGACAACTTTTAATAAAGTTTAGCGGGCATTTAACATTACCGGTCGGTTTACTTACCTTTTTTTTCTCAACGAGCTTTTACCTTCGATTACCTACAATGACATTCCGACCTACTATGACCTACCTCGACTAAACCTACGAGTAAAAAAATATCAATTTTTCTCCATGGCGACCTTTTTTTACTCGCGGGCATTTTTCAGCATGTTGATAAAAACGCCACGACCTAGCTGAGGCCTCGAGTACACGGGGACTACTCTCGAGCATGAAGGAGAGTTTGAAAGACCTCCTAGGACCTCGTGTCGACCATGCTGCGAGTATGAGTCGAGGGAAAACTATTTTAAACTCGCAAATTAGGTCGCCGCAGTGGGACAGGTCCTTAAGTGGGACAGCCCCTTTAGAGCTTTTTGCTCCAAAGACATTTCAGATGTTCACTACCTTCCTAAATGCTTCTAGTTTTATGGTCGCAGGCCAGGAATTTCCATAACTAGTTGAGGATCTTGCATGTTCTCAAAAGCAGCTTTTAAGATGCCATTAATAATGATGTAATAGCTAGGCACTAAGAAAAATTCAAGCTCATCCTGTAAAATCAATGTGGTTTTGGAATAAGGGGTTCGTGTTTGAGCAATTGTATTTCTTTGAAGAAGTGGATGGACTACACTTAGAAGTTATTTAACTATATGCCAGATCAAAGGCTACAGTACAAAATTTAAAAAAAAATCATGATATGGGGTGGGCAAAAGATTAGCTGGCTGATAGGAAACAAAGGGTAGGCGTAAATGGGTCATATTCTGGTGAGCAAGATGTAATGAGTGGTATGTCACGGGGATCGGTGCTGAGGTCTCTACTATTTACATTTTACGTGGAAAACCTGCGGCAGTTAAAAAATGGGTGTTATATTTGCTGATAATGCAAAGATAGGTAGCAAACCTAGTTATGAAGAGGACGGAATTGTTACAGAGGATACAGAACTGTTAAGTGAGTGAAGATGTAACAAATGGAGCATAATGAAATTGCCCATTTTGTCAGGAAAGATTAAAAAGAAACGTGTTATCCAAATCGTGAGAAGCCCAAGATGCTATCTCGATGCTGGATTGACAAAAGGCAAATGTGCTTGTACAGCCAATAATTTGAAAGTAAACAGTGCATTACTGTTCACCTCTAGAGAAATGAGATATAAAAGTTGCAAGGTTATGCTTTAGTTATATAGGGCATAGATGAGACCACATACAAAGTGCTGTATGCACAGAATTGCTCTCCTTATTTAAAGGAAATTTACTATACTAATGCCTGCTATGAACGAGTTGCCTTGTAAGGGATGGATGCACAGGGTGCACTTATACCTGCTATTCAGAAAAGTCAGAGGAGCTTCATTGATACAGATACATGATCCTGGGGGTTCTTGACAGAATGGATTGTCTTGCTGGGGGTATAAAATATCACTTGCAACCCAGCAGTATGAATATTGATTTATCTAATTTCAAGAACTCTTGCATTCCCTCTCTCTTTGTCCCTTCCCCACCCTAGTCCTACTAGTTTCACTGTCGTCGCGCTTAGTTTCACTGTTTGCATCCACTCATTATCACCTTTTCCACAGCCACCAATGGACCAGTGTGGGCCCCACCTTCCCTTGATCATCGTTGCTGGCCTTGATTAGTTTTCAAACCTTTCATTACTTTGTTCTTTGTATCTTGTCATACCTCTAGTTTCTTTCTCCCCTGTCTCAGTCTGAAGAAGGGTCTTGACCTGAAACGTCACCTATTCCTTTTCTCCAGCGATGCTGCCTGACCCGCTGAAGTACTCCAGCATTTTGTGACTATCTTCGGTGTAAACCAGCATCTGCAGCTCCTTCCTGCAAAAAATATAAAAGTCGCAAGCTTATACTTTAAGGATGAATTTGGAGCAGACCATTTCTCTTGTGGAAGAATCTAGTACAAGGGGTAATTGTTTAAAAATAAGGAGTCGCCCATTTAAGACACATGAAATGAAAGAATTTCTGAGAGAGCGGTAAGTCAGTGGAAGCAGAGTCTTTGAATATTTTTCAGAAAAATTGATTAGCTACATGGTCGGTGGGAATGGGGAGTTAATTGTGCAATCAGATTAACTGCAGTGTTACAGTCAGAAGGAGTAGGCTCGAGATAGGAAGAGGCCTACACCTGCCTTTAATTTAGCAATGTTACAAACTTTTGAGATTTTAAAAATCAAGTCTGCAATTTATCCCATCAGATAAAGCATAAAAAGAAGTTTAATTTGACACCTAATTCACCTTCATATCTTCAGTATTAAAAAAGTTGTGGCCATTTTCATACTCGGAAATTAGCATCTTGTTCCCTATTGCTTTTCCATTAACTCAAAAGCTGTGATCAAGGCAGTCAAATGCCCATAACTTTCTTAAAAATTAAGAGAACTGAATGAAATTTTCAGTTATTATAGGTTGAAGCATTCTGAAACAAATATGAAACAATCTTACTTGACCTGAAATTAAAGCATATAATTAGTTATTTACCTAATTGTAGCTAATTACAAAATTCAATTACTAGATCTAAACATCTATCAATTTCTTAAGAAAAGGTTAACATTTTTAAATAGCCTAAGTGTCCAAATAACATTCACACACAAATTCACAATATAACATGATTTTTAAATCTCATTGTCATGAATTTATAGGCCAAATGGAAGGAATTTAGTGTTTAATTGCTGTAAATTAATGGCCATTTAAATCATCTTGCGAGTGGGATTTTGTGGAACGCGATCGTTTGGAACATTGCAGTTGCAGTGAATTTGAATCCCAGGTTGGCAGGAGAAATACTGTCGGTTCGAATGGGTCCCAAGTCACCTTCTCGCAACTTAAAATTTTGATTAAAGGTATCTTAAGAAGCACTTTTTAATGTAAAAATAAACGGCGTACCTTGCCTTGTCCCCTACGTGAGATCCATCCCGTTGCCGGTGTTCACGGCTTTAGAAGATGATTTTTAATTTACTCTAACAAGTAAATTATCCAACGCAGTTTAAAAATAACTCCAGAGAACGAATGTCGGAGCGATTTTTCTTGAGCAACTAAACAGCCTGACGAACATCGATTTAAACAGCCTGGAGAAAACGGCATTTTAAACCCGCCCCCCTCTCAAAGGCGCCAAAGTTGCGCACACGGGCAGTGACAGAACTGTAAGTTTTGTAACATACCTATTTAACTTGTAAGTCATATATATCCTCCTGTAAACATCTTGCTGTAAACATCTTGCTATTATTGAGCTTGGATTAAAGTGCCTGTTTCGCAGTTTAATTCAAGCCTCAATGCCAGAAATGTTGATTTGGAAAATGGCCACAAACATCAGTTTGCTTATTCATCTAATGGATTTTGAACAACTTGCGGTGGTGCTACCTCTCTATTGCTGCTGAATGTTGTCAATGCCTTTGGACATTGTGCATTTTGGAGACTTAGACTTGATGCATGCTACCCAAACGATTATGAGATCAGTTCCAGATTGCATATCTTATTCTTTGGCATTCTGTTCCTCAGTCAGTGAAAGGCCATGCTGGATGAAGGCGGTGAATTTAGTCATTGATGTCCATAGTAATCGCAGAAAAGGAATTTTCAAACGGATTATTTTCAATGGAATTTTGTCAAATATATTTTAAAGTTCAATGAAATATATCTACTGATAAAGTTAATCACTAACCTGCCATATGTATCTTTGGCTCTCCCTCTTGGAATGATTAACCTACACCTTTTCAATTGATCATTGTCATTATCTCTTATGGCATCTACTAATCTACCTGTTACCGATATGAAACAAAGTTATTTTCATTTAGTTTTAGTTTTGAGATACAGCGCGGAAACAGACCACTCAGCCCACTGAGTCTGCGCCGACCATTGAACACTGTAGACTAGCACTATCCTACACACTAGGGACAATTTACAATCTTTACCGAAGCCAATTAACCTACAAACCTGTACGTCTTTGGAGTGTGGGAGGAAGCACCCGGGAAAACCCGATGCAGTCGGGGAAGAACAAACAACATCCATACAGGAGCCCAGTCCACAGATTTTCTTGGTGTTTATCTTCATTTCCCCTTTTTGAACAATGTTTGTGATCCTCCTTTCTTAAATGGAAAGAATGGTGCACCACAGATGGTGCCAAGTGAATTTTACATAGCTGTTTCAACTCTTTACATAATTACTCCTGCACAAATGCTGTTTCCTCATACAATTGGAATTATATCCTTGGCAAGAATTTACCCCATTACCTTTAGAATTTCATCTGCTGCACTTGGATGCCGTGGCTTCTCCAGATTATAATAACGATGCTATTTTTTTTTTTAATGTTCTTTTTGCCAAGCTGTGCCTTCCGGAAATAGAAATCCAAAACACAAAATGCTGCGTTTTCTTAAAATGTTGAAGGTGGACAATACCTTTGGAGAAACGGAATTGATATTTCAGGTCAATGACACTCCATCAGAAATAGAAAAATGAAAAATCAAATGTGTTTTAGAAGTTACATACTTTAGGTGAGGTGGAGACACACTGTGGCAGGGTAGAGATCAAGGTTATCCGGATAATGTAATTGCTTTCAGAGCTTTTCAAGCCACAGCCAGAGAAAACATTGTAACATAGAAGTAAATAAAGTTTTTAAAAAATCTATTCACTTTTCAGCTGTAAGGGGTATATTCCTTTGTCTTCTCGTTTCTCCATGTAACTGAAGTTACTTGTCAAGCCTGGTATTATTCTACAAAGTTAAGAAGGGTCTCAATCCGAAACGTCACCTATTCATTTTCTCCAGCTATGCTGTCTGGAACGCTGAGTTACTCCAGCTTTTTGTGTCTGTCATTCTGCAAAGTCTCTGGTGCATTTTCCGTAGACTCTGGATGTCTTACCTCAACATATGATGCTCAGTTGCTGGGGTTTAGACCCAGTGACAATGCAGGAGTGGTTTTCCATTTCTAAGTCAGGATGGTGTGTAACCCTGTAGGGGAATTGCAGCGGATAGTATAGCTGATGATGTTTCGATGTTAAAGGTCTCTGTTTTTGGAAATTCCATCACAGTAAGCTAAGCAAGTAACAGCAGTGTGCATTTTGCAGATGGGTCCGGATGCATTGTTGGTGGAGGGAATGATTGAATAGGATGGTGGATGGGGTGCCTTTCAAGCAAAGACAAAGGCAACAATTGCTAGAAAACACTCAGCAGGTCAGGCAGCATCTGTAGAGAAACTGTTTTATTTATTTATTTATTTAATTCTTTATTTCGAACAGAATAAAAGAATAAAAAGCAAGTGTGAAACAACATACAAAAAACAAAACAAGAATATTTATAAAGTGTCATAAACAATATCTATAAATAAATGAAATCGTATGTGTCCGAAAAGGAGCAGGAAGAAGCCAAAGCTTATTAATTCCCACCCCTTATTCAACTGCTTATAATTATCTTATACAAACAACTGTTGTGTTCTGCACCTTACAGATTCTGCAAGTTCTTTTATTTATTTTCTCTTTCTAACTAGAAGCACCAAGGGCATTTAAATAACACACAAACTTGGTCCCTACCCTATCACGGATATTCCTTCTCCATCCCTTACCCTCTCTGCAGTCAAAATCAAGCTTGTTTTCTCACTTTTCCAGTACGAATGAAGGATCATTTACATGGTAAATTTACTCTTTCCCTTTTCCCAGATGATCAGCAGAGTGTTTCCAGTATATTTTGTTCTTGTTTCAGAAATCTGCCATTTTCAGTGTTATTTTTCTTGAATTGCCAGTCAAATTTCTCAGCACTGGTGTCCTGCAAAGATGCATTGTCAGTCCCCTAATATACTCCTTATACACTCATTTGGAGTGGTTAAACATGGCTCCTACTTTATCTACAAGTTTACAGACGACACCACTCTGGTAGGCCGGATCATGAACAATGGCGAGACGGAGTACAGGAAGGAGATAGACAACTTAGCACATGATGTCAGGACAATAACCTCTCCCTCAATGTCAGCAAGACCAAGGAGCTATTTATTGATTTCAGGAAGCGTGGGGGAGTACATGCCCCTATCCGCATCAATGGTGCCGAAGTGGAAATTGTTGAGAGCTTCAAGTTCCTTGGTGTTAATATTACCTAAGATATGTTGTGGACCAACAGCCAACAAGGCAGCCAGTGCCTCTACTTCCTGAGGAGACTCAGGAAATTCGGCATCTTTCCAATGACTCTTACGAACTTCTACTGATGCACCTTAGAGAGCATACTGTCATGTTGCATCATGGCTAGGGTTAGTATTTACTCCAATATTTAAATCACTTTACCTTTCGTCCAGTTTTGTCATCTTTTCTCTATCCAGTTCGCTCCTGAAAATAATTGTAACAATTTTCATTCATTTATTCCTAAACTGCTGCAAATGTTCTGAGATATGACATTCATTCTGATGCCGAAAGCTTGGTTGTAGTTCAATTTTTTATGCATTTGTGTTTAGGTTTACAGCAGAATTGTACTGTAAGCCCAACAATTTCAATGTGAGTTGGTCCATCTGTACCCAATCCCAAACTAGATAAATATGTTGACCTTTTCAAATATATTGTATTCTTTAAAGCTAACATGGGAGTTGCATTCCTTTTCTTCCTGTTTTGAAAATTAACAATTGGCATAAAAAATAATTATTCTTGGAAATTATTTTTAGGAAATAATGTAATACGAAATGATTGAGTATAATAAACACAAAGGGCATTTAAGTCGTGAAATAAAATATATTGGATAACTTGGCAGCATAATCATTGTGATTTATTCTGCAAGGATTAAAGTAACTGAAATCAAAAATGATGATTGCAATCATTTAGGTAATTAGAATCATTTGGGTGAGGGTAGTTTGGTACAATTTGAAATATCAATTGAAATGTTTAAATTTATTGTGAGCTGCCTGATTTATCATCAAGTTTTGTAAAAACAAAATGGAAATATTAGTTTGTTCTCAATAATAGTACCAGCCACGACAACTCTACTTCAACGATTAATTTTCACAGATTGATTTGTCATTAAATTTCATCTTTACACGGCATTTATTCCCTTAGTTCACTTCAGAGAAAGCGTAATCCCTCTCGCTATTTAAACCACAGCCATCATCTGCCCATCTGAAAGTACAGCTTTATCATCATGAGAAGCCACAAAGTATGGAATAGCTGAGTGGATCAGGCAGCATCTCTGGGCATGAATAGGCAACATTTCGGGCCAGGATCCTTCTTCAGACTGAACCTGAAATTACGCTTATCCATGTTCTCCAGAGACGCTGCCTGACCAGCTGAGTTACTCCAGAACTTTGTGTCTTTTTTTGTAAACCAGCAACTGCAGTTCCTTGTGTTTACTATCAGCAAGAGGGCAGCATGGTGGCGCAGCGGTAGAGTTGCTGCCTTACAGTGCCAGGGACACGGGTTCGATCCTGACAACGGCTGCTAATCTGTACGGAGTTTGTACGTTCTCCCCGTGACCTGTTTGTGTTTTCTCCGGGATCTCCGGTCTCCACCCACACTCCAAAGACGTACAGGTTTGTAGATTAACTTTGTTTAACGTGGGGTGACTGGTGCACAGACAGCCACCACACGGTCTTTGACAGATCTGGGTCAGAATCCAGCAGCTTGGAGTCCAAGATGACCGGGGTTCCTTTTCTGCTGCTGCCTTCATCCGCCTTCCCAGCCGTTGTGACGCTCCACTAAAGTCAGCCATCACCCTGCACCTGTTCCACCATTGAGGTCTTGGTTGGATTGCTCTTTGTTAGGGGCCTCGCCCTCGACCTTACCACCATGGGTGGCCCTGCCAGGAGCATAGCTCCAGACGGCATCGCTCTCAGGATCTCAGGACCACACAAGCTTCTCCACCACGACAAGGTGACAATCCATGGAGAAGAACCTAGAATTACAATTATATGGATACAACCTACAAGCCAACACATCTTTGGAATGTGCAAGGATACCAGAACACCCAGACAAAACCCACACGTCAAAGTCTGTACAGACAGCACGCATAGTCAGGATCGCACCTGGGTCTCTTCTGCCGTAAGGCAGCAACTCTACCGCTGCGCCCATATTGTCATTTGCACAAATATGGTGTGTTACAGGTACAATTAAATCCTTATTTACACCTGCATCACAGGCACACGGACTCAAACACACAAAAACAAATTCTATAAAATTGCACAAAATTTCAAAAATAAAATACTCAGCAAAAAAGAAAACAGTGCAAAAACATATGAAAAAAATAGAAAAATAAGTCTTGCTACCTTTAAAAGTTTACACATAAGAACCCAGAGTTCCCTCTGTGGCACTACTCCATTTAGAACCACGTGTGTTACTTTCCTACTTCTGCTGCATAAATTTATCATTTCATGCCTCTCCCTATGGTTTTGTCTGCCCATTGGCTGCACGGCCTAGACCATCTTCACTAATTGCTGTAAGCTTAAGTTCGAATTATCTGTAAACTTTGAAATATTATTCTCTATTGCAATATCGAAGTAATCTATATATCAAAAGGTAGGGATCCTGGCACAGCCCCTTTTGAAACGCTAGGTTTAGGTTTATTATTGTCACATGTACCGAGATACAGTGAAAAGCTTTGTTTCGCGTGCTGTCCAAACAGATCAGACATACTATGCATAAATACAATCACGTCAAACTCAAGTACAATAGAGCAAAGGGGAAGATTCAGAGTGCAGATTATATTTCTCAGCTTTGTAGAGCATCAGTTCCTCAAAATCCAATGATCACAATGGGGTAGAGGTGAATCAGTACACTAACTTGTGGAAGGTCCATTCAGAAGCCAGATAACTGAAGGAAAGAAGCTGTCCCTGAGTCTGGCGGTGTGTGCTTTCAAGCTTCAGTACCTTCTGCCAGATGGGAGCGGAGAGAGGAAGAAATGGTCGGACAAGCCTTTGATTATGTTGGCTGCTTTTCCAAGTTTCTGTTTCTCCCACAAACAACCATTTAGTAGGACGTGCTTGCTTCATCATCCTTAAACCTGTTTTATATTCTAGCTGAAACTGGTACCCCACAATGAGCCTTTTATGTCAATTGCTTTTTAAAAAATCCATGGCGACAACTATGTTGCATTTCCTTCATTGCCTCTGCTACTTCTTGAAATTAATTCAATTGCTTTGTCAAACATGATCTGCATTCAACTGTGCTAGCTCTCCTCGATTAACTCAAACCTTTGCCAGACTTTTAACTTTAACCGACTTCGCTTCCATCTCCCCCATATCCAGAGATGATTCCGAATCTTTCCACTATCTCCCTCCCCATTTTCCTTGGAAATCTGGGATAAAAACATTCCGGACCTGAACGATTTCCACTTCAACCAATGTTTTTGGCAGTGTCCTCTTCCTTTGTAAATACTGATACAAATTACACAATAGGTTTTCGAGCCTTGCCATGCCCACTTAAGCATAAATCATCTTTTTTGTATCCAATGGGACCCACCTCACATCTTACCTCCTGCTTATTATTTAACTAACTCTAAAAAACATTTTAGCGTTGCCTTTTATGTTAACTGTCCTTTCTCTTCTCATAATTTTTCTTGATTTATCATAACTTATTGAACTACAGATAAACAAGAAGAAATAAGCAAATGTGTTCTAGAGATGGACAGAAAAAAATTTATAATTTTTTATTGAGCTATAAATTAAAATAAATTGTTTGAAAATTTAAGGTCAAGACTGTGAAGTCTAGAATTACAATTATATGGATATAATATCCATCGCAGGTGATAGACTACTGACTGACATCCACTATAAACCCACTGACTCCCATGGCTATCTGACTACACTTTTTCCCAACCTGCTTCCTGTAAGGACTCCATCCCCTACTCCCAATTCCTCCGTCGATGCCGCATCTGCACCCAGGATGAGGTGTTCCACACCAGGGCATCGGAAATGTCCTAATTCTTCAGGGAACGGGGGTTCCCCACCTCTACTATAGATGAGACTCTCACCAGGGTCTCTTCTATACCCCGTGACTCTGCACTCACTCCCCATTCCCCCACTCGTAGTGCCACTTGTCCTCACCTTCCACCATCCCAGCCATCATATACAACAAATAATCCTCCGACATTTTCGCCACCTCCAACGTGATCCCACCACTTGCCACCATCCCATCTCCTCCCCAGTCTGCTTTCCGCAAAGACCGCTCCCTCCATAACTCCCTGGTCAATTCGTCCCTTCCCACCCAAACCACCCTCTCTCCGGGCACTTTCCCTTACAACCGCAACAAATGCTACACTTGTCGCTTCACCTCACCCCTTGACTCAATTCAAGGACCCAAGCAGTCTTTCCAAGTGCGGCAGAGGTTCACCTGCCTCATCTATTGCATCCGCTGCTCTAGATGTCAGCTGCTCTACATCGGTGAGACCAAACGTAGGCTTGGCGATCGCTTCGCCGAACACCTCCGCTCGGTTCGCAATAATCAATCTGATTTCCTGGTGGCTCAGCACTTCAACTCCCCCTCCCATTCCGAATCCGACCTTTCTGTCCTGGGCCTCCTCCATGGCCAGAGTGAGGACCACCGTAAATTGGAGGAGCAGCACCTCATATTTCGCTTGGGCAGTTTGCACCCAAGCAGTATGAACATTGACTTATCTAATTTCAGGTAGTCTTTCCTTTCTCCTCCCCTTCTCAGCTCTCCCTCAGCCCACTGGCTCCACCTCTTCCTTTCTTCCCCCCCTCCCCCCCCTCACATCAGTCTGAAGAAGGGTCTCGACCCAAAACGTTGCCTATTTCCATCGCTCCATAGATGCAGCCTCACCCGCTGAGTTTCTCCAGCATTTTTGTCTACCTTGGATATAATATGCATTGATTTTGGGCAACAATATCTAAATGTCCTGAGAAAAGCCATGTACATTTACAATTGCATGTCTTGACAATAATTATGTAGGTGCCAATTGTAAATACTATCTAATTTGCAAGTTGTCTGCTATTTAATCTGCGGGATTTTGGAAGGTTCACACTTTCACAATAGACAATAGACAATAGGTAATAGGTGCAGGAGTAGGCCATTCGGCCGTTCGAGCCAGCACCACCATTCAATGTGATCATGGCTGATCATCCACAATCAGTAGCCCATTCCTGCCTTCTCTCCATATCCCTTCTCTCCATCTCCCTATCCCAAAGAGCTCTATCTAACTCTCTCTTGAAAGCATCCAGAGAACCAGCCTCTACTGCCCTCTGAGGCAGAGAATTGCACACACTCACAACTCTCTGTGTGAAAAAGATTTTCCTCATCTCCGTTCTAAATGGCTCACCACTTATTCTTAAACTATGGCCCCTGGTTCTGGACTCCCACAACATTGGGAACATATTTCCTGCCTCTAGTGTGTCCAAACCCTTAATAATCTTATATGTTTCAAAAAGATCCACTCTCATCCTTCTAAATTCCAGAGTATACAAGCCCAGCTACTCCAATCTATCAACATATGACAGTCCCACCATTCCGGGAAGTAACCTCATGAACCTACACTGCACTCCCTCAATAGCAAGAATGTCATTCCTCAAGTTTGGAGACCAAAACTGCACACAATACTCCAGGTGTGGTCTCACTGGAGCCCTGTGCAACTACAGGAGGACCTCTTTGCTCCTATACTCAACTCCTCGTGTTATGAAGGCCAACATGCCATTTTCTTTCTTCACTGCCTGCTGTACCTGCATGCCTACTTTCAGTGAATGATGAACCAGAACCCCCAGATCCTGCTGTACTTCCCCTTTTCGCAACTTGACACCATTTAGATAATAATCTGCCTAACTGTTTTTGCCACCAGTGGATAACATCACATTTATCCACATTAAACTGCATCTGCCATGCATCTGCCCACTCACTCAACATGTCCAAGTCACCCAGCACCCTCATACCATCCTCGTCACAGTTCACACTGCCACCCAGCTTTGTATCATCTGCACATTTGCTAATGTTACTTTTAATCCTTTCATCCAAATCATTAATATATATTGTAAATAGTTGCAGTCCCAGCGCCGAGCCTTGCTGTACCCCACTAGTCGCTGCCTGCCATTCTGAAAGGGACCTGTTAATTCCGACCCTTTGTTTCCTGTCTGCCAACCAATTTTCTATCCATGTCAGCACCCTACCTCCAATACCTTGTGCTCTAATTTTGCCCACTAATCTCCTATGAGGGACCTTATCAAATAACTACGTCCAGGATTTGCTTTTCTCAAGGTTATTCCAAGTAGATAGTTTTGCTTATATTAACATGTTAAAAAGCATGGGGGTGTGGGGGGGAGGCAGATAATTGGAACAAAGGCCTGAAAAAATAGCCAAAGATGTGAGACAGGATTGAAGAATTGCGAAGCTAGAGGGAGGAAAGCAGCGGGAGGGGAGAAATAGACGTGGGTCTAGGAAGACACAGGAGTGGGGAGGGGGAAGGAGGAAAAATGGAGGTATGGGGGAGAAAGGGATGGGGGAGTTGTAGGGGAGGGACTTAATTGGAGGTTACCTAAACGTGGCTGAAGTGTGCCTGAAACAACAGGGGTTTCACTTCCCCACTCCCCAACATACATCTAGCCAATATTCTGTCACTCGGGGATAATTGATGTGACGGTCTGAGCTCAATTCCGTTTCTCAGACCTGGAACACTTGAACATAAAATGTCATCCTTTAGTCGACCGAGGGAAGTCATGTCTATCATCTCGTTGGTGATCTACATACCATGCCAATCCAATGTCAAGTTGGGACTTGAATTATACTGGGTTATCAACACTTGAGAGGCTGCAATCCCCGAAGCACTGTTCACCATTGACGGTTACTTCACCCAAGCGAACTTCAGAAGCTTACTTCCCAAATACCATCATCACATCTCCTGCCCCACATGAGGTGTTAACATTCTAGACCACTACTACACCACCATCCTTGCCCTCATTTCGACCAGTCTGATCATCTGGTTGTGCTGAAATTCATTGATAAAAAATAATACAGCAGTGGTCAGAGGAGGTCGACAGTCTACTTTGGGACTGCCTTGAATCGGTGGGACTGCATCATGTACAAGACCACTTCATCCAGCCTGAACGAATATACCGCAATCACCACCAGTTTTGTCACAAAATGACTTGAGCGACTGCATTCCAAAAAAAGGCAATGAACCAGGAAATTTGGACGAACAGGGAGATTTATTCTGTGATGAAGTCTAGATCCAACACTTTCAAGGATGATCCTGCATCGCGCAAAAATCACGTATGATCACTGCAAGGCTATCAGGGATGCCCAGAGAGACTTCCAAACAAACTGGAGGCTCAGTTCAATCAAATGGATGCCAGGTGACTATGGCAGGGCCTGAATATCATCACGGGTTATAAGCCAAGATCAAGGCAGTTTCTGGCCACAATACATCTCTACCAGATGAGCTCAATGCCTTTTATGCTCAATTTGAGCATCCATACCAAGCACCTAGGCAGATTCCCCATTCCCGCTGGCTCTGTCCCATACATCGCGATGGCAGAAGTTAACTTATGTGAAAAGATCCTGAACAAAACAATGCTTCATACAGATTTAATTGGAGTAAAACAAGAAGTTCTCTCAGCAATGGGGCAAGTCAGCTTGTTACTGTACATTGATGCTTGGTGTATGGCAAAGACAGATGGTACACCCTTCCCTCTATTTGTAGGTCTTATGAGGAAATAATATCCTGCTGTTACATTCATTGTGCTTTCTTATCCTGACCAAAGACCACATGCGAGTGTGTAACATTCCATCACATCATCATAAGGGAAAGCAAATGGTTTGATCTATTTGGTCACCCCTTCTATCCATATCATATATTTGGGGATGTCAGCATCATAATATATGGGTTAATTACCATGCCCTATGTATTAAACATCTCATTTTACACAACGTCGATAGAGATGTTCTCATCCTTCTTATGAACCCGTCATTTTTAATGCAAAATTTCATACATTTATTATACACTTTATTGCCCTCTACAGGATTCTTATGGTAAAATAGATCCAGCTCTGATTCCCTAAATATTGTCCAACCCATTCCCCAAATTATTTAACCAATTCCTGTATCATTCACCCATAATGGCATCTTAGCTTTTCAAAGCTCTTAGTCTATTCCTAGTTAGATTTAAGTTTTCATGGTATACAATATCTTCTGAGATGGAATCAACACCAGTGCATTTTTCTGCATCTTTCCAAGCTTATATTTAACAATGTAGATTTTATACAGGTGTTTGTGATCATTCTTCAGTTCTGCTAAGCTTGTGACAAAACTCCAGTTTTTACACCCTCCTGGTTAATACATTTAGTTTAGTTTAATTTAGTTTAGAGATACAATATGGAAACAGACCCTCTGCAGCCAAGATAGGATTAGGGTTGGAGGATGGTTCAAGAACCTGATAGTTGTAGATAACTAGCTGTTTCTGAACTGCTGGTGTGGGACTTGAGACTTCTGTGCTTCCTGCCCAATTATTCAAAAATACCTGCCCTAACATGATTCTGCCCCTTCACATGGATCCTGGAGAATACACGAATGAGGAATAATCTGCCAGGAAGTTTGTCATTATGAGAAAACCATGTCAACATAGGCGTTAAGACTACAAAATATTCTAAGCTACATAAACATGATTACAAAGAAATTATGGATCTCAAAACTCAATACAGCAGTGATTAAGAATGAACACCAAAAGCAGACTATGCTTTCAAACAACTAATGATGAATCAAACAATCAGTGACACTTTTATATGTGGAATTGACTTTCCTCTTACATTCTTACAATGAAGACTTAACAAAGATCTTTCTTGCTCTCTATTTTGTTTTCTCTCTCTCTCCCTTCCTCTCTCTGTACCACTATCTCTTACTCTCGTTCTCCTGTCAAACATAGAAATACCATAATTATTGATGGAAGCTTTCCAATTTTCTCATCTCTGATCCATTGAGTTCAGATTATAAAATCTGTTTGCCCTCTAGTCCCAGTTTTCCATGTTTATAAATATTTCTCCCCCAAGGGCCTTACTTAATTTCCAGCGCTTTTCGTTGGCTTTAAAAGTTGGGATCTTTCTCTGAGGCAACCGTGGGAAACAGAGGATAACTTGCTTCCACTCTGGATTTTTTGGCTCTGAGATGACCGATGTGAGAACTGCAAAATCTCCCACAGATGGGCAGGAGGTGGCTGACATGGTGTCAGTAGTTTGTCCGTGGGTCCAGTCTTTCCGCTGTTTACACAAGGCTTCTGTGCGCTCCTAATGCAAGGACTCTGAATACTTTTCCGAATCCTCTTGCTCCACTTGGAGAGGTTGAACAGACTTGGATTGTTTTCTCTGGAATGCCGTAGGTTGCAGGGAGACCATATAGATGTATATACAATTATGCGAGGCAGGGCCGGATTTAGATGAAGAGAGGCCCTAGGCTGTTCCGCTTGTGAGGCCTCTCCCAATCCCCCACCCCCACGACTAGAGGAAGATGGTCCACCAGATTGACACCAATTTGCAGCCGAGCGTGGCCAATGAGATAAGGGCCGGAAAGCTGGGCTATTTATTTATTTATTTATTGCCAGTGCTAGTGTTGAGTTATCGGCTTAAAACACTATTATTCTGAAATGGAGGGCAAGGAAAATTACTGAAGGGTTGTTTAGAGACTACAGTGCATTGTGACAGCATATGTAAGAAAGGCCTATGACAGAGTCAAAAATATTATACACCTTGCAGGGCTCTCACATAATTTTTTTTCTCTGTAGTCAGCCGGGCAACCTTGGCAGCTTTTTAAGTTGCCAAATGACAGTTTAGGTGGTCATTTAAGATGGCTTGCATGGCGCGTGCGATAATGTGCTCGGACGAAGCGTGTAGTTACCAGTCGGAATTATGCTCAATGAAGCATTCGCATATTATTTCTGCTTCAAATAAAGTCACAAACTAAACATATTCACCAATCTAGACATAGTATATACCACAATGACATGCAGCAAAATTATAATACAGTATCTCAACTCTTTTTACACGTTACAATGAATGCAATTTATATTATTTCTTTCCACTACCAAACAAAAATGTGGTTGGATTATTCAGCGTATGATCAACCTCGGTGAGACCAAGCGCAGGCTTGGCAATCGCTTTGCACAACACCTCCACTCAGTTCGCAATAACCAACATGATCTCCCGGTGGCTCAACACTTCAACACCCCCTCCCATTCCAAATCCGACCTTTCTGTCCTGGGCCTCCTCCATGGCCAGAGTGAGGCCAACCGCATATTGAAGGGCAGCACCTCATATTTGCTTGGGTAGTTTATACCCCAGCGGTATGAACATTGGCTTCTATAATTTCAGCTAGTCCTTGCTTTCTCCCTCCTTCCCCTCCCATCCCAGCTCTCCCACAGCCTACAGTCTCCGCCTCTTCCTTTCTTTTTCGTGTCCACCCCCCCGACATCAATCTGAAGAAGGGTCTCGACCCAAAACGTCGCCTATTTCTTCGCTCCATAGATGCTGCTTTACCCACTGATTTTCTCCAGATTTTGGTCTACCAATGGGATCCCACCACTGGCCACATATTCCCATCTCCTCCCCTGTTGGCTTTCCGCAGAGTCCGCTCCCTCCGTAATTCCCTGGTCAATTCGTCCCTTCCCACCCAAACTACCCCTTCTCCTGGCACTTTCCCTTGCAACCGCAGGAAGTGCTTCATTTGTCGCTTTACCTCCCCCCTTGCCCAACACCTCCTCTCGGTTCGCAATAATGAACCTGATCTCCCGGTGGCTCAGCACTTCAACTCCCCCTCCCATTCCGAATTCGACATTTCTGTCCTTCCTGGGCCTCCTCCATGGCCAGAGTGAAGCCCACCGTAAACTGGAGGAGCAGCACCTCATATTTCGCTTGGGCAGTTTACACACCAGCGGTATGAACATCGACTTCTTCAATTTCAGGTAGTCCCTGCTTTCTTCTCCCCTTCCCAGCTCTCCCTCAGCCCACTGTCACCACCTCTTCCTTTCTTCTTCCCAACCCCCCCCCCCCCCCCCCCCCACCTCACATCAGTCTGAAGAAGGGTCTCGACCCGAAACATCGCCTATTTCCTTCACTCCATAGATGCTGCCTCACCCGCTGAGTTTCTCCAGAATTTTTGTTTACCCATTCACACAAGTTCTGTTATCCCACTTTCCTCACCCACTCCCTACACATTAGGGGCAATTTTACAGAGACAAGTTAACCTACAAAGCCAATGCGTCTTTGGGATGTGGGAGGAAACCCATACGCTTGCAGGGAGAATGTGCAAATTTAACACAGACAGTGCCCGAGGGCAGGATCGAACACAGATCTCTGGTGTGTGACGCAGCAAGTCTACCAGCTGTGCCACTATATTTTGTTTTCCAACACACAAAAAATTATACGTTGATAACTTTGGTTACTAAAAATAATGAAAATATCCATTTTCAGTCTTAAATCTCTAAGTGATGCTATGTCCCCCTTTACACCTACTGTATGTTTTAATTCAGTTCAAGACTATTGGGCAGTACATTGGCCATAAAGTTGCTGCCTAAAAGTGCCAGAGAACCAGAATTGATCCTGAATATGGGTGCTGTCGGTATGGAATTTGCTCCTTTTCCCTTTGATCTCATGGGTTTTCTCCGGATGCTCTTGTTTCCTTCCACATTCCAAAGGTGTGCAGGAACCTATTTCAGACCCAACCCAAAACGTAATATTTTCCTTTTGTCCAGAGATTCTGTCTGACCTGTTGAGTTACTCCAGCTTTTTGTGTCTATCTTCAGTTTAAACCAGCATCTGCAGTTCCTTCCTACACACACGATACTATATGATAGAACTTTATTAATCCCAGGAGGAAAATTGTGTGTGTGTGGGTGTATATATTATACACCCCCCCCCCACACACACACACACATATATATATATATATTTGTATAGTTATATAATCATATATAAATATACATCGTTTTGTTTTCTCATTTATAACATTGTTTACAGAGTACTATGTTTATATATTCTGTTGTGCTGCTGCAAGTAAGGATTTCATTATTCTAACTGGGACGAGAGAGAATAAAACACTCTTGACTCTTGACTTACGTCACTAATGTGTGGAATAGAACTAGTGTACGGTGATCGGTGGTCGGCGTGAACTCGGTGCACCGAAGGGCCCGTTTCCACGCTGTATCTTTAAATTAAACTAAAAACACTAAAACCAGAGGGAGTCTAAAGGGTCTCTACCCGAAACGTCACCCAATTTCTTCTATCCAGAGTTGCTGGCTGCTCCATGGTGTTTCCCCGCACAATTAAAGCATGGAATAGTCTTCACCCTACCATAGTTAACCAACCAGACGCAACTAAATTTAAGGTAGCTCTTTTTTCTCCAAGAACCCTTTCTTGCTTAAGTCCAAGTCAAGAGTCAAGAGAGTTTTATTGTCATGTGTCCCAGATAGGACATTGAAATTCTTGCTTGCTGCAGCACAACAGAATATGTAAACATAATACAGAACAGGAGATAAAAGTTTAGTGTGTTTATATACCATAGACCATATATTTACACAATAAATAAACAGATAACATGCAATAGTTTGTTATTGTTCAGAGTTTGGAGTTTGGTGATGGACCCTCCACCACCTCCAGTTTAAATTCCATTTAGAATATTTTTGGCGGACCAGGAAACCAGAAGCAAGAGTTGCTCCAGCTCCAGGGAGTGATTCTGCATTGGTTTTCAGTGGTCACGGCACATGCGCAGGGTAGCCTGTTCTTGTACTGGACTGTTCAATGCCCACTCTGAGTGAGCATGTACCAGAGATTCCCAGAAATCAATGGGAATGTTGTATCTCTTCAACAAGGCTTTGAGTAGTTTCATGAATCGTTCCCTCAGTCTGCCTTAAAATATCTTTCCCTGACAGAGCTTGGAATCTAGTGGAGCCTGGCACTACATACTAAAAGTGTGAGGCCTGCCTAACATTAATTTCTAAGTGAATGGGCCCTCCATGTTGGGGGTGTTGACTTTGGATATGAGGTAGACTTAAATTATGGGCTTTATTTCATGAATCTTTCTGATTTAGGTATACTTATCATGTCAGTGCTTCCCTTCATATCTTGATGAATATGAGAGCATGAACATCAGGAATAATCCATGCTTCAAGTTAGTGGTGTGGGCCTGGCTATTCTTCACAGCATCTCCATAGAAGATTACCTCAGAAATTCTCACCTCTAAGTGGGTTCTCTATGTTTGATATTTGTCGATGCAGATATTATGCACAATTTCACCATGGCAATAAGTAGGAGGTGAACTTCAGAATGATCTGGAAAAATTTGGAAAACATTTCTACTTAGCAGGATAATATGTTGAAAAGATTAACGTTGAGGATGATATCATTCTGGCCATTAATCAAAACCTCAACTTTAGTTCCCATTCCAAATATCAGAACGTAAAGTGGGGGCAACCAGATATTAGCTCATAAGTGAAGGTGACTGTATCTAAAGGAAAAAGCAAATTTACTGCACCAAGCCTATATTCAATGAATAAATAGACAGGGGAATAAACGATGAGAGTCTACTGGACCTGTCATCCACAGAGCAAACGTCACCTGTTCCTTTTCTCCACAGATTCTGTCTGAACTGCTGTTACTCCAGCTTTTTGTGTCTGTCTTAGCAGTATTTCTTAAGTTGCCTCCGATCTTCATTTCAAGACTGTTTGAATAACAACATAGATGAGCTCTTTCCAAGGTGGAGAAATTTCACTTAGTTTTGCAGCATTTTACAAGGTTGACAGAGAAACTCAATTGCACAGAGGACAATTTAAGCACATTTGCAGCAAACTTTGCTGTGTTTAGTTGGTGAGTGAGCAGAATTAATGGAGGGTGGGAATGCAATAAGTAAGTAATTGTCTGGAAATTGAAGGAAGCTGGATAAGCGGGAAGAAGGTGCTCGCTCAATAACCCAGAACTCAATACATTTAACAGAGCAAGGCTAATAGGAATGCATGAAAGGGTAATATGATGGCAATTTGGAAAGTAATTGTGATAGCATATGACATATATAAGTGCATGGTTGCCGAGACACAGGTTAAAAAGCTGTCATCAAATGACACAAAGAAAGTAAAATAGTGTAGCAGAGGCATGGTGCATCAAATGGAAATGAACAAAAATTATTCGCCACTGAGTCCAGTGAAATGGGTTTGTATTTATAAATATTTAGTAGGACCGGTTGCAATACTTCTGTCAAAAAACATTTATAATGATATATTTGCAATGAAGAGCAATTGATTATTTGAGATCAGTGTCAGGATTGTTCAATAGACTGACAGGTCTGCACAATGTTGAGACAAATCTTGCCGGAGATTTTGAAATCTGCTAACCAAGTGAATGAACAAAAGCTGAATAACATAACCAAGAGGTAAAATCGTGGTAATTCGCTGAATACAGAAAGCCACTGTCAATTTGCAGCAAAGAGGCAGTAGCCGTCACACACTCGATAAAATGCTAAACATCCGATCCAGAGTGTAATTGGTTTAAGTCCCATGCTGAACACCTGGGCACAAATCTCAACAGAAGGACAGCATTAACTGTATCTAAAAATGGTAAGGTGTTAGCCTAGTGAAGCTTCATACAGCACTACCTGTGAGCCAAACAGCAAATACACGTATAGCATGCAATAGATAAAATAGCTAAGCAATCTTGCAACTTACAGATCACATTGTAGTTCTCCAGTCATGATTGGATGTGGATATTTAAACAGATAATGGGAAGTGGAGGACACATCAAGAACATTTCAATCCCAAACCATGGCAGGACTCTGCTACAGAAAAAGCTGAAATATTTACTGCTACGATTAGAGATCCATCTACTAGGTTTGCTTCTGAGAATTCCACAATCACAGAAGGCATTCTGCAGCCAATTCAACTCACTCAGGTGCTATCAAGGAATAGATGAGAAGACTGGATCCGGCAAAAGCTACAGGGTCATATAATAATATGGCTGTAATACTGTAGACCTGTGGTCCAGAATAGCTATCCTTCCAGGCAAGCTCTTCCTGACACAGTCTAGCCAAAAATGTGCGCTATTCATAAAAATGTAGGCCAAATTTAGTTTGGCTAATTACTTCCCAATCAGTCCATTCTCAATCATCAGCTAACAGTTGGAAGATATGGTTAACAGTGACAGAGACTGGCACTAGTTCACCAATAATCTGTTGATCAATGTCCAGCTTGGGTTTAGCCAGGACTATTCAGCTCCTGACCTCATCCCAGCCTTGGTCCAAAGTTGGATTAAAGGGCTGAATTCTAGAGCTGAGCTGAAAGTAACTACCCTTGACATCAAGGAGCCTTGGTAATACTCAGCTCAATGGGCATCAAACGGTAAGCACGTCAATGATTGGATTCAATCTGCACACAAAGTAAGATGGTTGTGCTTGCTGGAAGTCAATTACTACAACCCCAGGACGACAATAAGGATTTCCTCGTGGGAGTACTCGAGATCCAGCCATCTGCTTCAGCAATGGCCTTCATCAGGTGCTTTATCAATGGCCTTCCGTCCATGAAAAGTTCAGAAGTATGGATGTTCATTCATGTTTGCACAATGTTTGGTTTCACCCGCAAATGAATCTGTTTATGACTGTATGATTCAGATAATATTCAAGTATGGACTGATCTGGCAAGTAATAATTGCAGCACAAAGATTACAGGCAATGACCATCTCCAACAGATGCATTGGTGATAATTTTCCAAAACTCCCTGGAGGCAGGAACGGTCCCAGTGGATTGGAAAATGGCCAATGTAACACCTATATTTAAAAAAGGAAGTAAACAGAAGGCGGGTAACTATAGACCGGTTAGTCTAACATCGGTGGTGGGTAAAATGTTGGAGACAATTATTAACGAAACACTAACGGGCCACTTGGATAAACATGACTTCATCAGACAGAACCAGCATGGTTTTGTGAAGGGGAAATCGTGTTTAACGAATCTGCTCGAATTCTTTGAGGAAGTAACAACCCGGGTGGATAAAGGGGAACCGGTGGATGTGGTATACTTGGACTTCCAAAAGGCTTTTGACAAGGTGCCACATAAGAGACTATTGCTAAAAATAAAAAATTATGGGATTGGGGGTAATATATTAGCATGGGTAGAGGATTGGCTAACGAATAGGAAGCAGAGAGTGGGGATAAATGGTTCATACTCGGGATGGCAACCGGTAACTAGCGGGGTTCCGCAAGGGTCGGTGCTGGGACCCCAGTTGTTCACAATTTATATAAATGATTTGGAGGAGGGAACCAAGTGTAATATATCAAAATTTGCGGACGATACGAAAATGGGAGGGAAAGTAGGGGATGAGGAGGATAGGAAGAGTCTGCAAAAGGATATAGATAAGCTAGGTGAGTGGGCAACAACTTGGCAGATGAAATTTAATACTAATAAATGTGAAGTCATTCACTTTGGGGAAAAAAATGATAGGGCAAGTTATTTTCTAAATGAGGAGGAGCTGCGTTGTAATGCAACGCAAAGGGATCTAGGGGTATTAGTACATGAATCACTAAAAGTCAGTATGCAGGTGCAGCAAGCAATCAGGAAGGCCAATGGAGTTTTGGCCTTTATTGCTAGGGGGATTGAGTATAAAAACACGGAGGTCTTGCTGCAGCTGTACACGGTATTAGTGAGACCACATTTGGAATACTGTGTACAGTTCTGGGGTCCATACTTAAGAAAGGATGTACTAGCCCTGGAGGCAGTGCAGCGAAGGTTTACAAGATTAATTCCTGCAATGAGGGGATTGACATATGAGGAAAGGTTAAGTAAGCTGGGACTCTACTCTTTGGAGTTTAGAAGAATGAGAGGCGATCTCATTGAAACGTATAAGATCGTGAGGGGCCTTGATCGGGTGGATGCACCGAGGATGTTCCCAATGATCGGGGAGGCTAGAACTAGGGGACATAGTTGCAGAGTGAGGGGGGGCTCTTTTAAAACTGAGATGAGGAAGAACTTCTTCACCCAGAGGGTGGTTAGTTTGTGGAATTCACTGCCCCAGGGAGCAGTGGAAGCAAAAACGTTAAATATATTTAAGTCAAAAATAGATGGTTTTTTAGCTGCCAAGGGGATAAGGGGCTACGGGGAGAGGGCAGGGATATGGACCTAGGTATGGTTAGTATAGTAGACCTGAGTGATCTCCTGGACAAGTGTCGATCGCCTGGATTGGGGTCGGAGAGGAATTTCCCGGATTTTTTTCCCGAATTGGACCTGGGTTTTTATCCGGTTTTTTGCCTCCCCCAGGAGATCACGCGGTTCTTGGGGTGGAGAGGGGTGATAGCGGTATAAAGGGGAGGGTAGTGTCTTGTGTTCTGTGTCTTGTGTCTACTGTTTGTGGGTAAGTGTGTCTGTTTAGTGTTCAGCCATGAGTGAATGGCGGTGCGGGCTCGACGGACCTGGTGGTCTACTCTCGCACCTACTTTCTATGATTCTATGATTCTATAACAGGAGAAATCTTAACAGCCTCCGTTTGACATTCAATGGCATTACCGTCACCAGTTGTCCCACCATCAATCTGGTGGTACGTACTTTCAAGCCTTTGTATCTTCTGCCTCACTGGATAAAGGAGAAGAGGGAATGAATGATCAGAGTGAAAAAGGTCCTTGATTATATTGGCTGCAATCCCGAGGCAGTATGAAGTGTAGATGGAGTCAGTGGTGGGGAGCACCTTCTGGTGATGGACTGGGCAACACCCACAACTCTCTGCAATTTTTTGCAGTCTTAGGCAGACCAAGCTATAATGCAACCCAATAGTATGCTCTCTATAGTGCAGTTGTAGAGGTTGGTAAGAGCTGTTGGAGAAATGCCGAACTTCCTTGATCTCCTGAGGTAGTAAAGGCCTTGCTCTGCTTTATTTGTCCATAGCTTCAACATGGTGGGCCCACGATAAATTCTTGGACAATTACGCCTAGGAACTTGATGCTCTGGACCATTTCCACTTCATCACCATTGAAGCTGATTGAGGCGTGCATTCCACTTCGCTCCCTGAAGTCGTTAACTAGCTGCTACATCTTGTTTACATTGAGGAAGAGGTTGTTGTTTTGACACTTTGTTACTAAGCTCTCTTTCGCCTTCTTGTACTCCGTCACATCATGGTTTGATAACCACCCCTCTACAGATCTGCAAATTTGTAAATGGAGTTTGAGCAGAGTTGGGGCATACAATTGTGAGTGTATAGGCAGTATAGTAAGGGACTGAGAACACATCCTTGTCATGTCAAGTCAAGTTTATTTGTCACATACACATACAAGATGTGCAGTGAAATGAAAGTGGCAATGCCTGCGGATTGTGCAAAGAACTACAGAACAGAATAGAACCGAATCAGTATTTACATATTAGCAAAAAACCCAGCAATTTTAAAAAGACACAACACAACAGTAAATTGGTACAGTAAATTGGTGAGATAACAGTCCTAATGGCCTGTGGGAAGAAACTTTGTCTCATCCTTTCTGTTTTCACAGCATGACAGCGGAGGCGTTTGCCTGACCATAGCAGCTGGAGCAGTCCGTTGCTGGGGTGGTAGGGGTCCCCCATAATGTTGCTAGCTTTGGATCTGCACCTTCAGATGTATAGTTCCTGCAGGGGGACGAGTGTAGTTCCCATTGTGCGTTCGGCCGAAAGCACTACTCTCTGCAGAGCCTTCTTGTCCTGGGCAGAGCAATTCCCAAACCAGATTGTGATGTTGCTGGACAAGATGCTTTCTACAGCCCCTGAGTAGAAGCACTGAAGGATCCTCAGAGAGACTCTGAATTTCCTCAGCTGCCTGAGTTGGTAAAGGCGCTGCCTTGCCTTACTCACCAGTACTGCAGCGTCTGATGTCCATGTCAGATCCTCTGTGATGTGGAGTCCCAGGTATTTAAAGCAGCTCACCCTGTCTACAGTATCCCCATTTATCTTCAATGGTGTATACGTCCTCGTATGTTACATAGAACCATAGAAACATAGAAAATAGGTGCAGGAGTAGGCCATTCGGCCCTTCGAGCCTGCACCGCCATTCAATATGATCATGGCTGATCATCCAACTCAGTATCCTATGTTGTTCCCTTCTAAAGTCCACAACCAGCTCCTTAGTTTTTATGACATTCAAGAGGAGGCTGTTGTCCTGACACCAGAGTGCCAGATCAGCCACCTCCTCCCGGTAGGCCTTCTCATTGTTATCGGATTTCAGGCCCACCACCACAGTGTCATCAGCAAACTTGATTATAGAGTTGGAGCTGAACCTGGCCACACAGTCATGTGTGTACAGGGAGTACAGTAGGGGGCTGAGGATGCAACCCTGGCGGGATCTTGTGTTCAGGGTGAGGGTGTTCGATGTATTTCTTCCCATCTTGACTACCTGGGGCCTGGCGGTGAAAAAGTCCAGGACCCAGGCACACAGGGGGGTGTTAAGCCCCAGTTCCAGCAGCTTCTCAGCAAGTCTGGTGGGGACTATCGTATTGAAGGCTGAACTGAAGTCAATGAACAGCATCCTCACATAGTCCCCCTTCTGGCTGTCAAGGTGAGAGAGAGCGTTGTGCAGAACCTGGGAGACCGCATCGTCCGTGGATCTGTTCGGATGGTATGCGAACTGTAGCGGGTCCATGTTGCGAGGGAGGAAGACGCAGATGTGGTTTTTGACCAGCCTCTCAAAGCATTTCATGACTACCGAGGTGAGGGCCACCGGTCAGTAGTCATTCAAACAAGCTGGAGAGGCATTCTTTGGGTACAGGTACAATTGTGGATCTTTTGAAGCAGGCAGGGACCATGGACATGGCCAGGGAGAGGTTGAATATTGTGGTGAGCACTGGAGCTACATGAGTAGCACAAGACTTAAGTACTCACCCAGATATACCAACTGGTCCTACAGCCTTCCTCATGTTCACACATGTCAGAGCCTTCCTCACGTCGTGCTCGGACACCGAGAATGTGTGCACATCCCCAGCGGAGGACCTCTCTCCAGCCTGGCTTGCCAGCACGCTGGCGGTGATGTCGTTAGCCAGCGAGCTAGGGGTGATGTTGCCCGTCTCGAATCGTGCGTAGAAGGAGTTCAGGTCATCAGCTAGGGAGGTGCCGGCACTTCCGGTTGAGGGGAGGCTGCTCCGGTAGTTAGTTATAGTCCATAGCCCCTGCCAAAGGTGTCTGGTGTCCTGCTGCTCCATCTGCGATTCCATCCTGTCCCTGTACCTCCTTTTTGCGTCCTTCACCGCCCTCCGCAGTCGGTAGGACTCTACCTTGTAGTCGTCCATATTGCCGGATGCCAGGCCCGAGTTGTAAACAGCGGTGCGAGCATTCAAGGCAACGCAAATGGACCTGTCCACCCAGGGTTTTTGATTAGGAAATAAACTAATCCTTACCATAGGGACGATGTTATCGGCTATTGTTGCAATGAAGTCCATGACCGCTTCTGCGAACTCACTGACGTCACTGGAACTTGCTTGGAACATATTCCAGTCGACATCGGCCTCTGAATGGTCAGACCACTGCTTTATGTACCTAATCACTGCTGCTTCTCGTACTATCCGTTGTTTATACTCCGGCAACAGGAAATTGGCAGTGTGGTCAGATTTTCCAAAAGGAGGGAGTGAAATGGCGTGGAGCAGTGGTCCAAAGTTCTTTCCCCCCTGGTGGCACACGTGATTTTTGAGATTTGATTTATTAAAATCTCCAGCCACCACCATAGCCGCATCAGGGTTCTTGTTTTGATGTCGAAATTAGCACATTGTGTAGGGCCAATAGTGCCACTTCTGTGTCCGCATGCGGTGGAATGTAGACGACTGTGATGATCACTGAGCTGAACTCACGGGGAAGGTAGAATGGACAGCATGAGATCGTCAGATGCTCCAGGTCCGGCGAGCAGGAACGAGAAAGCGTCTTAATATTTCCAGGGTTGCACCAGTTATTATTGGTCATGAAGCAGACTCCTCCACCCTTGGATTTCCCAGATTCTTCCATTCTGTCGGCACGGTAAACAGTGAAGGACTCGGTTGGGCAGATTACCTGATCCGGCACTAGCGAGGTCAGCCATGTCTCGGTCAGACAGAGGATGTTGCAGAGGATGGGGCATTAGTACTGGGAATTATTGTGGAGGTTGTTTGTCCCCCATCCTCACTGATTGTGCTATCTGGGTAAGGAAGTCAAGAATCCAATGTCAGATGGTAGTTCCTGAAGTTTGGTTTGGATTATGGTGTTGAAGGCATATCTATAGTCAATAAATAGGATGCTAATGGAGATGTGTAGGAAGGAACTGCTGATGCTGGTTTGAACCGAAGATAGACACAAAAAGCTGGGATAATTCAGCAAGACAGGCAGCGTGTCTGGATAGAAGGAATGGGTGATGTTTCGGGTCGAGACCCTTCTTCAGACTCATGTCCTTATTTTCCAAATATTCTAGCAATATAATAATAATAATAAATTTTATATTTAATGGGCGCCTTTCATACAAAATCTCAAGGACACCTTACATAGTAATCGGAATAAAAACATATAATCGGAGTAAAACAAGTACAGGTGCACAACCTTTTATCCGAAAGCCTTGGGACCAGACACTTTTCGTAATTCAGAATTTGTCGGTCTTCGGAATGGAAATTTTTTAGCGTAGATTTTAATGGCTGGCTCAGTGGTAGAGTGCTCGGCTCATATCCGCAAGGTCGCGAGTTTGCGCCTTGATCCTGGCAGTTACTCGATCGCGAGTTTGAGTCTTCAATGTCGTTTTTTCTTGCAGAATAAATGTTTGTATGAAATGCAGTGTAGGAGAGGTGTACCGACTGTGTGGGCAGAACTTTGGAAGTGATTGCCCACCAGTCTAAAAAGCCGCTGTGTCTCCCTGACCCTGGGATAGCAGGGGGCGATCAAACAGCACAATACCCCCCTCCCCCTCCAACTCCAGAGGAATCCGCTCCCCGATGGGCCGCTACGGCGACAAGTGGCAGTTTGCCCACAGCCCGAGCTGCGCCCCCTCATCCGCCACCCCAAGAACAAGACGTACCTTGCACACCATCAGCTTCTGCCCCTACGTGTTCCTCTGGAGTTGGAGCGGGGCTGGGCTGGGCTGCTGCTGGCTGTGGGTCTCTGGGATCTCCGTGCTTGCTGGGGGTCGGTGGGCGGCGGTGGGAGCTGTGGACCTACGGACCTACCTCCATGGAGCTAGCCAGCTTCGGAGCGTGGAAAGCTGCGGGGGCGAGCTGCTGCGACCCGACTCCGGTGGATGGTGACACCGGGAGCTCGCAGGTCCACGGTGGGAGACTGCTTCGCGGGGCACCGGCAGCGGCGACTTCTCCCGCCCGAATTACGGGGTTCAGAGTGACCTGGAGGGGGGCCTTACAACGCCCGGCACGGCTGTAAATTGCCGCGGACTTGCTAGCGCCCGCCGAGGGCTTTGACCTCGACTTCGGGAGAGGAATGGAGAGCAGGGGAGAGACAAGTCTTTGCTGCATAAACCAAATTTCGTTTGAATCTCATGTGAGGTTCAATGACAAATAAAAGGTATTGTTATTATTGTATTGGTGTCCCGTTGGTCCTGACGTCTCCGGCCACCCCCCTGGACTGGAGCTGAGACTGGGACTGGGAACTGTACCGCCTTTGCCCCCTCCCTCTGCAACTGCAAACAACCCCACTCTCCTGCAAGGGCGGTACAGTTCCCGGAGGATGGCAGGTGGCCGGAGACGTCAGGACCAACAGGAACCCGCTCCCCGATGGGCCCCTACGACGCCCCGAGCTGCGCCCCGTCATCCGCAACCCAGGTTCCTCTGTAGTTGGAGCGGGGCTGGGCTGGGCTGCTGTTGGCTGTGGGTCTCTGGGTTCTCCGTGCTTGCGGTGGGCCTGGGGGTCGGTGTCCCGTTGGTCCTGACGTCTCCGGTGCACGGTCCTGCTGCAATCGCCGACTTGAAGACAGTGCAAAGCCCCCGTGCCGGTGCAATGGGCGGGGAGCTGGAGAGGGGAGGGAAGGGGTCACACACATGGCCGGGAAGCAGAGGGGTGTAGGTGGGTGAAACTGAAGGGAGCGACAATCTGCACTGTGTATCGTGAGTCTACCGTGGGAACTTTTTAACTCAGCGGGCTGGCAGCAGCATATTGTCAATTATTAACCCTCCCGCGCAATATACCCTCACCTTCTCTTTTATGAATGGGGATTTAGTTCCCCTTTCTTCGACGACCGACCGGAGGTTCCGCTGTCACCTCTGCGGGCCGCCCTCGGTGAACGTTTTCAAGGACCTTTTTCAAGGACCGAAAAAATGTCCGCTATTCGGAGGTTTTCGTTATTTGGATCTTCGGATAAAAGGTTGTGCACCTGTAATTAAAGACATCACAATGACACAAATTAAAAACAGAATTCAATCCAAAAACAGAAAATCAAAAACACAGTGTGAAGAGAGAGCAGCGGCAACCAATTCGTGCCAGCGTCCACTCTCCCTTCACGGCAGCCATCTTGGACACAGACCTACAAGACTACAGTTAGACAAAAAAAAATCATCCCCCCACAGTGGATAGCACTGTGGGGGAAGGCACAATGTCCAGTCCCCACCACTGTTCACCACAAAGTCAGGCCTATTGGGGCCACCGCAATTGCCTCTACGGAGGCCCGATGTCCCTGGCCGTTCTCACCGGGTGGTCTTGCCCCGGCGTCGGGAGAGTCCTTTCGGCGGCTGGGCCACTTGGAACGGCCGCTTCTTGGTTGGAGCCCGCGGCTGCCGAAGCCGACAAGCTGGCAATATGTGCAGTGTATGGTCGTAGAGTTGTTCGTGTCCCACCAAACTTATTTCCACATACCTCGACTTCATCCTATCCCCCTTGGTTAAATCCCTCCCGACATATTACCAAGACACCTCACACGCTCTTCGTCTCCTCCATAACTTGTTTTCTAGGTCCCCACTCCCGCATTTTCACCATGGATGTCCAGTCACTGTACACTTCCATCCCCCACCAGGAGGGTCTTAAAGCCCTCTGTTTCTTCCTCGACCGCAGAACCAACCAATCCCCGACTACCAATACTCTCATCTGCCTAGCGGAGCTGGTCCTTACCCTCAACAACTTTTCGTTTGACTCTCCCATTTCCTCCAAATCCTCATTCGAGGCATACCGTGGCCCTATCCCCGAGCTCCAACTCCACTACATCGATGACTGCATTGGTGCTACCTCATGCAGAACTCACCGACTTCATCCATTTCACCAATAACTTCCATCTGGCACTCAAATTCACCTGGACCATTTCTGACATCTCCCTACCATTTCTGGACCTCACTATCTCCCATGGGTATCTGGACTACACTTCTTCCCACCCTGTTTCCTGTAACGACTCTATCCCCTACTCCCAATTCCTCTGTCTATGCCGCAGCTGCACCCAGGATGAGGTGTTCCAAACCAGGGCATCGGAGATGTCCTCACTCTCACCAGGGTCTCTTCTATATCCCGTACCTCTGCTCTCACTCCCCATCCCTCCTCTCGTAACAAGGGCAGAGTTCCACTTGTCCTCACCTTCCACCCTTCCAGCCGTCACATACAACAGATAATCCTCCAACATTTTTGCAATCCCACCACTGGCCACATCTTCCCATCTCCTCCCCTTTCGGCTTTCCGCAGAGACAGCTCCCTCTGTAACTCCCTAACTGCAATTCACCCCTTCCCACCCAAACCACCCCCTCGCCTGGCACTTTCTCTTGCAACCGCAGGAAATACTATACTTGTCGCTTTACCTCCCCCCTTGACTCCATCCAAGGACCTAAACAGTCTTTCCAGGTGCGTCAGAAGTTCACCTGCACCTCCTCCAACCTCATCTATTGCATCCGCTGCTCTAGGTGTCAGCTGCTCTACATCGCTTGATGATCGCTTCGCCCAACACCTCCGCTCAGTTTGCAATAACCAACCTGATCTCCCGGTGGCTCAGCACTTCAACTCCCCATCCCATTCTGAATCCGACCTTTCTGTCCTGGGCCTCCTCCATGGCCAGAGTGAGTCCCACCGTCAATTGGAGGAGCAGCAGCTCATATTTCGCTTGGGTAGTTTACACCCCAGTGGTATGAACATTGACTTTTCAGGTTCCAATTTCGGGTAGTTCTTGCTTTCTCCCTCTTTTCCCTCCCCTTCCCAGCTCTCCCACAGCCCACTGTCTCCGCCTCTTCCTTTCTTCTTCCCGCCCCCCCCCCCACATCAGTCTGAAGAAGGGTCTCGACCCGAAACATCACCTATTCCTTCGCTCCATAGATGCTCCCACACCTGCTGAGTTTCTCCAGCACTTTTGTCTACCTTGTGCAGTGTATGGTGTCAGCTGTGAATCTATTATGACGGTAGGCAAACTGCAGTGAATCAAGGCTGCGTTTCGGGCCGAAACCCTTCTCTCTGAAGAAGGGTTTCGGCCCGAAACGTCGCCTATTTCCTTCGCTCCATAGATGCTGCTGCACCCGCTGAGTTTCTCCAGCATTTTTGTGTACCTTCGATCTTCCAGCATCTGCAATTCCTTCTTGAACACGTGAATCAAGGCTGTCTGGGAGGCTGGAGTTAGGGCACTTCATGATGGCAGATATCAGGGATACAGGATGATAGTCATTAAGACATGCTACCTTGTTTTTAGAGTGAATTTAGAGATACAACGTGGAAGCAGGCCCTTCGGCCCACTGAGTTCACTCCGGCCACTGACCACCCGTACACCAGTTCTATGTTATTCCACTTTTGCAACTTACATGCTAGGGACAATTTATAGAAGCCAATTAACCTGAAACCACACGTCTTTGGAATCTGGAACGCCCGGAGAAAACGTACGGGGTCACAGAGAGAACATATAATCTCCACACAAACAGCACCCAAAATCAGGATCGAACCCGGGTCTCTGGCGCTGCAAGGCTACCATGCTGCTCCTTTTCATTGGAGCTGGGATGATAGTGATCTTTTTAAAGCAAGTGGGAACCTCAGAATGGAGCAGAGAGGTTAAAAATGTCTGTGAATACTCCTGCCAGCTGGTCCTGAGGATGTCGCCAGGGACTCCATTCGGGTTTCCACATACTCTCAGAAAGGCTGATCTGACATCTGCATCAGTCACCGTGGATACAGGCACAACTGAGGCTGTTGGAGCAGATATCATTCCAACAACCTTCTGTTCAAAGCAAGCACTGAATGCATTGATCAGGAAGTGACCCATTGTTGCCAGCAATTCTTCCCAACTTCACTTGATAATCTGTTACAGCATGCAAGCCATGCCACAGTTTACGGTAGTCTATATGGTTATCTTGGGATTCTTGTTTGGTCCAGAATTGCTTTTTGGCCTTCTTGATGGCTATCCGATGAATGTAAATAGATTACTTGTACCCGTTCGGATTTTTTTACTTTCAATGTTGCAGATTTGGACTTCACGTGGGAGTAAACTAATCCATGATTTGAAGAAGGGTCTCGACCCGAAACGTCCTTCTCTTCAGAGATGCTGCCTGTCCCGCTGAGTTACTCCAGCATTTTGTGAGATATGCAAATGATCCATGATGTTGTACTTCCGGTGGCGCTAGTGCCAGCAGCCTCCACAGCCTCCAACAGCCTCTTTTTGTTTTTTTGTTTATTTAGTTATGTAAAAGTGTGTTTTTTTGTGGTTTTTTTGTGTTTTGATGTGGGGGAAGCGGGTACGGTGCGGGGAATACCGTCCTTCAGCCGCTTCCTGGTGAGGACGCGACTATTATTCGAGTCGCGTCCTCGCCCCCCCCCCCCCCCCCAGTGGCCTACCTACTGGATTGGCGCGGCCTTTCCTGCCGGGATTGACCAGAGCTCCAGCAGCGGCGGGACAGCGCTGTAACATCGCGGGGCTGGCGATGCCTTACCGGGGATCGCCGTCTGGAGCCCGGAGTGCTGGACCTGCTGCACCGACATCATGGAGCTGCGGTTTGCGGGCTCCCAACGCGGGCGGTGCTGATGGACAGCACGGGGTCCTGCGACTCCGCCCGGCTCGGCCGCTGCGGACTCGGGAGCTGCGGACTCGGGAGCTGCGGACTCCGGCTGCGGGAGGCGGCTGATCAGGAGGTCCGGGCCGCTGATGAGGAGGATGTTCACCGTCGGGGTTCGGCGTCGGCGTTCCACCAGCCCGGCGTGAGGGCCTGAACATCGGGCCACCCGGTGCGGCGACTGCGGTTGCTAGGAAGGCCTCGACCACGAGTGAACATCTGGGAAGAACGGAGGGGAGGCTGGCTGGACTATGGTGCCTTCCTCACCTTGGTGCCACTGTGTTATGTTGTGTCGTGGACTTTCAGTGTTTGTGCTTTTTTTTAAATTCTATTTTATTTTTAATATGTTTTATTATTTATTATTATTTATTTATTTTTATTTTTATGATACTGCTTGTAAGGGAAATTCATTTCGTTGTCTCTAACTGAGACAATGACAATAAATTTGAATACAATACAATACAATGTGCAAATGATCCATTTTGTTCTGTTCCCTGCCTGTTTATGTGCCTGTCCGAATATCTCTTATGTCACTATTGTGTCTGCTTCCACCACACTCACCTGGCAGAGCGTTCTGGCCGTACTCTATGTAAAAAACGTACCCCACACATCTTTAAACATTCCCCCTCTCACGTTAAAGCTATGCCTTCTACTGTTTGACATTTCCACACTGGGTCCACACACAGACCATCTTGACTGTCTAACCTATTATGCCTCGCCTAATTTTATAAACATCCATCAGTTCTCTCCTTAGACCCCCTACACTCCAGAGAAAATCGTCACATTTTCCTGGATGAACAAGGTGTCAATACATTTCAGGGAGCTCAGCAAATTCCCGGCAAAGCTGCCAGTTTCATTGTCACTCCGTCAACCACTCTCAATATTCATTTATTCCTTCCATCGCCAGTGCATAGTGACTGCAGCATGCACAGTGTACAAAATGCACTCTGGGCTACATGCGCAGATCCTTCAACAGCAGCTCCTAAACCTGTGACCTCCCTTCACCAGGAAAGCCGAGGAGAGCAGGCACATGAGAACAGCCCCAGCAGCAGGTTCCTTCCAGGTCGCATGCCATCCTGACCTGGGAATATAAAATAAGTGCTTCATTCTCACTAGGATGAGGAGTTCAAGAATGTTGCTCAGGATACTAATCAAGAAGGGACAATAAATGCTCAACAACCCAACCCATCTTAAGATGAAATTTAAAAAAAAACGCAGCTTAGCTTAGTTAAGTTTAGAGATACAGTGTGGAAACAGGCCATTTGGCCCACCGAGTCCGTGCTGACCCGCAACCCCTGAAAACTAACACTATCCTACACACACTGGAGACAATTTACAATGTCTCCAAGCCAATTAACCCACAAACCTGTATGTCTTTAGAGTGTGGGAGGAAACTGGAGCACCTGGAGAAAACCCACACGGTCACGGGGAGAACGTACAAACTGTACATACAGCAGCCGTAGTCAGGATCGAAGCCGGGCTTTTGGTACTGTAAGGCAGCAACTCTACCGCTGCTCCTGTGTCTCTGATGCTGTGAGGCAGCAACATTTCAGTTGTGCCACCATGCTGCCCTAGTAGCTGCATATTAAAAATTCCATAAAACCGTCTGAAGGCAGAATGTTTTTCCCCCTGGTTTGGAAGACAATCCAACTAACAACAGTCAATTAGCTGATGCTGCTTTTTCTGTACTGATGCTGATTTTTCATTGTACCTGTACCTCACTATACTAGTGCATATGACAGTGAACGTGTAGTAATTTAAGGTAGTTAAAAAACTGTAGGCAAGCAGCTAGTAGAGCAGCATCTGTGGTCAGCATTTTGGATCGAGCTCCTGCATCAGGACGGAAATTCATCAGTCTGAAGAAGGGTCTCGACCTGAAGCGTCACCCATTCCTTCTCCTTCTCCCGATCCCGAGTTGCGGTGGGGGGTTATGCCAGTGTGGGCCGCACGGCGGCGCTGTCGCCGCTCCCCCCCCCGGCCTGGCTCGGCTCGGCTCGGCTCGGCGGCGCCTGCACCATGGCGGAGGACAGCGAGTCTGCGGGCAGTCAGCAGAGTCTGGAGCTGGACGACCACGACACCTGCGGCATCGACGGAGACAACGAGGAGGAGAATGAGCAGACGCACAGGTGAGGGTTGGGGACTGGGCTGCGGGAGGGAGGGAGGGAGGGGCCGGGAGAGGGAGAGAGAGCTGCCGACTCCGGCCTGTGGGCCCGTCACCATCACCGCCACCGCCGCCGCCACCGCGCACCTGGACCCGGACCCGGGGATGGACGGCGGCGGCGGCGGGGAGAGAGGGGTCGGATACCCGCTCCCCCTCCACTAATAACCATCGGGCCGCAGCGGGGATACAACGGCAACAATAATGCGCTGGTTGTCCAGAGCTTCTCCACAACCCGTCCAATCTCTCATTCAAAACCCAGTCACCTCCGCTACAGGCCCTCCTCAACCCCACCTCCTACTCACTCTCATATCCTCCTCTCCACCCCCACACATCCCCATCTCTTCAACCCCCCTCCTCCCCTCCATCTCCTCCCCCCTCTCCTCTCCTCCTCTCCCTCTCTCCTCCTCTCCCTCTCTCCTCCTCCCCCCCCCCCTCCCTCCTCCTCCCCCTCTCCCCCCCCCCTCCCTCTCTCCCCCCTCTCCCCCTCTCCCATCTCTCCCCCCTCTCTCTCCCCCCCCCTCTCTCCCCCCCCCCTCTCTCCCCCCCCCCTCTCTCCCCCCCCCCTCTCTCCCCCCCCCCTCTCTCCCCCCCCCCTCTCTCCCCCCCTCCTCTCCCCCCCCCCTCCTCTCTCCCCCCCTCCTCTCTCCCCCCCCCTCTCTCCTCTCCCCCTCTCTCCTCTCCCCCCTCCTCTCTCCTCCCCCCCATCGTCTCCCCCCCCCCCATCGTCTCCCCCTTCTCCCTCTCCCCCATCATCTCCCCATCTCCCCTCCCCACCATTTCCCCCTCCCCACCATCTCCCCCCTCCCCACCATCTCCCCCCCACCTTCCCCTCACCCCCTCCCCACATATTCCCCTCTCTCCCCCATCTCCCCTCTCTTCCCCCATCTACCCCATCATCTCCCCCATCTCCCCATCCCCCCCCATCTCCCCTCCCCCCACATCTGTACACCCCATCTCCTCCTCTACCCCTCTCCCCCCATCTTCCCCTCTTCCCCCCCATCTCCCCCTCATCCCCCCCCCCCCATCTCTCCCCACCTAGCTCTCCATCTTCCCCATCTCCCCCTTCACCCCCCATCTCCCCTGCTCTCCCCCCCATCTCTTCCTCAATTTGTCAATTCAGTAGTATTGCTTGAAATTCATTTGGACATGCATTTAATTGGATAAGTTCTTAAATGATTTCGGAAAGAACAGATGCTGGTTTAAATCGAAGGGAAACACAAAATGCTGGAGGATCTCAGCGGGACAGGCAGCATCTCTGGAGAGAAGGAATGGGGGACGTTTCGAGTCGAGACCCTTTTTCAGACTCATGACGGGAGTGGGCGGGACAAAGATAGAATGTAGTCGGACAGTAAAGGGCCTGTCCCACTTCGGCGACTACAGGCGACTAGGCTGTTGCCACATGGTCACGGGGTGGCGCCTGTATGGTCGTGAGTAGTCTCCTCAAATCACCTAAAGAGTCGTAACGTTTTTCTTGTCACTGCTGGATTTTGAAATGTTCAAAACTTTTCGGCGACAGTGGGCTTGACGTAGCTTGTCTTCTCCTGTCGAAGGTGCTGTCGTAGGATGTCGCCAGGACGATGCAGGTTGTCACCAGGTGATATTGGTTGTTGCCGGGTGTTGACCGGTGAATTCCATTGGCGACTACCTACGTCAAACGACTGGATTGTCTTCAGTTGTCGCCGACAGGGTCGTTGCTGTCGTAGGTGGATGTAGTTTGACTTCGATTGTCGCCTGTGGTCTTAGGTGGACGTCCTAAGTTGCGACGATTGGGTTGCCGGTTGTCGGTAGCTTACTGTAGCTTGACGTCGACTAGGTGGTAGGTTGTTGTGGACATTGTCGTAGACATTGTTATAGGGGGTGTCCAGTCGCCGCTTCTTCGGCAACCTGCTTCGACTGTGACAGTCGCCGGCAGTTGCCAAAAAAATCGCCAAAGTGGGACAGGCCCTTCAGACTAGTGGGAGATCTGGGGAGGGGATAGAGGGGGAAAGCAAGGGCTATCTGAAGTTAGAGAAGCCAATGTTCATACCGCTGGGGTGTAAACTACCCAAGCAAATTATGAGGTGATGTTCAGAATGATGTCCTTGAATTGTGTGCTTGTTGAATCCTGAAAGATTCAACATCTCAATGCAGGTGTGAAAATGACAAATGGGAATTATTTCTTCAACTAAAGAATTTGTAAAGCAGTAGTTCATTTAGAAATTAAATATTACAGCAATTTGGATTTGGTGTAACTATGGTAACTGAACTTGCATTAAAAAAAAAAAAATTTTTCATAATATAGAACATTCTCCAATTATGGGCTATATAATGTTTTTCAGAGAGCTTTGGCCAAATGTCACAACGAAATTGTATGAGCTGGTTGTCATCTGCCTACCAACCACAATATGTATCCGCTCGGCACGGCAGGCCCCCTTATACATGTGCACTGCCACGGCCTGCACGTCCTCCCCTTGCACATGCGCACTGCCACGGCCAGCACATCATCGGCCGTGGTTGTGCGCACGTGCCGCCCTGCACATGCGCACTGCCACGGCAACTGATTGGCGGCGGCCACATTCTCCCTCCCATTGCATTGTGGGAGATCTGGCCGTCAATGCTGTACGGTCGCCGCCTCACCGCGACCGCTGAAAACCAACGCAGAATTACTCCCTGGAGCTGGAGTAACTCCCTGGAGTAACCCTTGCTTCTTGGTTTCTTGGTCCTCCAAAAATATTCCAAATGGAATTTAAACTAGAGTGGACCCACCACAACCAAACTCCAAACTCTGAAAAATAACAGCCTATTGCATTATCCTGTTCTGTATTATGTTTACATATTCTGTTGTGCTGCATCAAGCAAGAATTTCATTGTCCTATCTGGGACACATGACAATAAAACTCTCTTGACTTTTGACTTGGACTTAGGCGGGGGTGGAAGATTGCAACCTTCACGTGGTCCGCCCTGTTTCGACTAATTCAATCAACTCGATGTGCACAAACAGAAGATCAAATAGAACAAGTTGTCCTACAACTTTAGGCTGTGCACGCCACACGAAAGAAGAAGAAGACTTAAGAAAAAAAGGGTTCTTGGGGAAAAAAGAGCTACTTTAAATTTAGTTGTGTCTGGTTGGGTACCTTTCGTAGGGTGAAGATTATTCCATGCTTTAATTGTGCGGGGGAACTCCATGGAGCAGCCAGCATCTCTGGATAGAAGAAATTGTGTGACGTTTCCGGTAGAGACCCTTCTTTAGACTCCCTCTGGTTTTAGTGTTTTTAGTTTAATTTAAAGATACAGCGTGGAAACAGGCCCTTCGGCCCACCGAGTCCACGCCGACTGCCGATCACCCGTACACTAGTTCTATCCCACACATTATCGACGTAAGTCAAGAGTGTTTTATTCTCTCACACCCCAGTTAGAACAATGAAATCCTTACTTCCAGCAGCACAACAGAATATGTAAACATAGTACTCTGTAAACAATGTTATAAACCAGAAAACAAAACTCCATACAGACAACACCCACATTCAGGATCAATTCCGGGTCTCTGGCAATTTTAGGCAGCAACTTTATGGCCAATGTACTGCCCCATAGTCTTGAACTGAATTAAAACATACAGTAGCTGTAAAGGGGAACATAGCACCACTTAGAGATTTAAGACTGAAAATCGCTAGTTTCTTTTTTTTTAGTAACCAAAGTTTTTACACGTATAATTTTTTGTGTGTTGGAAAATAAAATATAGTGGCACAGCTGGTGGACTTTCTGCCTCACACACCAGAGATCTGTGTTCGATCCTGTTCTTGGGCACTGTCTGTGTTGAATTTGCGCATTCTCCCTGCAAGCATGTGGGTTTCCTCCCACATCCCAAAAACGCATTGACTTTGTAGGTTAACTTAATTTAACTCTGTAAATGTGTAGGGAGTGGGTGAGGAAAGTGGGATAACAGAACTGGTGTGAATGGGTAGACATAAATGCTGGAGAAACTCAGCAGATGGGGCAGTATCTATGGAGCGAAGGAAATAGGCAACGTTTTGGGACGCTTCTTCAGACTGATGTGAGGGTGGGGCGGGAAGAAGAAAGGAAGAGGCAGAGACAGTGGGCTGAGGGAGACCTGGGAAGCGGCGAAGAAAGCAGGGACTACCTGAAATTGGAGGTCAATGTTCATATCGCTGGGGTGTAAACTGCCCAAGCGAAATATGAGGTGATGCTCCTCCAATTTACGGTAGTCTCACTCTGGCCATGGAAGAGGCCCAGGACCTCACACCCATACAATAATATGTCTCTACAGTTGCATGGAAGAATCTCAGTTTGAGACCCTTAGACACCGAGACGTCCAGATTTTCCCCATGTTATTGAGGACTTTCCATGCGAGTGCTTTCCAAACCTTGATGTCATTCTCCGAGCTCTGCATCCTCGCTCTCAAGTACTTGAAGTACACTGGTCTTGAGAGGCTCCTGGTCACCAACGTTGAACGCCAAGTACTCCATCTTCTTGGCATTGAGGTGGAGGCTCACTTTCTCGCACTCCGTCGAGACCCTGCCGAGCAGCTCCTGTGCCTCCCTAATCTGGTCTGGCGCGGCCGGCCAACCTCCCCGGCACCGGTGGGGGCAGAACGCTGGTCGTTGGTGGGGGTGCGCGCGGTGTGCTGCGGCGGCTTGGCTGGACGGGCAGCATCCCCGGAGAAAATAAATGGGTTCCTCGGGAGTAGGAGTGGTGCCGGGCTGGAGCAGACGCCGCCCTCCCCCTCCCCTGTGGGCCAGCGCTCCGGGTTCGCCCCATGGCGGGGACGGGTCACCGGGGGGGGGGATGGGGCGGTCCAGTGGCTGCTCGGCAGCATCCTGGCGCCGGGGACACGGGCTCGACCCAAGCTGCGGATGAGGCACAGGTCTGTGCGCGATCTCCCGTCTCCCTTTGGCATCTGCTCCCTCTAGCTGTTACACCCACTCTCCCGCTACTTGACACCCCATTCCTCAGAATAAATATATCTTTACACATAAATCATGAATAAAGATAAGAATTTACATAGTTTATGCAGCCAGCTTTTTCTTTATAGTGAGTGACCTTTGACAATTCCCATGATTCCTTGCGTTTTTCGGAATGCTGAATTCGCTTATAAATACCTGTTTATAACTTTTTATGTAACCTCCCTGCGGTACTCAGACACCATTGTTTCATAAGAACCCAGGCTGCCAGTTTCACCGTAGATCATTTAAGAGAGATACTTTGGAAATTGACATGTAATTACTTCTGTTGATCCTTGTGCAATGATATTCTATTAAACAGTGCAACATACAACTTTTATGAGTTGTAGCCTGCAGCAATAAAATAAATGAACAGTCATTAAATACACTTTCATTTTTTAAAATCCTGTATGAAAGATAATTTTTTTATTGCGAGTCTCAAACTTTGTTTCCCCCCCCCACCCCTTTTTTTCCCCATTAATACAACTTTTTAATAATGCAGTTTTCTATGACAAAAGGTTTCTTAGGAATGCAACTATCATTTTATGGCAGAACTATCTGTATCTTGTGTTTGCGGTATACAGCTGTTAAAGTGGTTGTGGATGGAGTGACACTTACGGGCACTTTTTTCCTTGAAGCACTCAAGGCTGAGGGATAACTTTATTGAGGTTTACAAAATAATGAGGCATAGATAATGTGAATAGTTACAGATTTTGTTCCCCAGGGTAGAAAAGTCGAGAATTGGGTTTACAGTGGGAAGGAAAGATTTATAAGAGACCTGAGGGGCGATTTTGTAATGCAGTGAGTGGTGCGTATATGGAACAAGCTGAGATAGGAAGCTATAGAGGCAAGCAGGTTGGTGATATTTAAAATACATCAGGCAGGTACACAGATGGGAAAGGTTTAGAGGGATATAAGCGTAATGCAGACAGTTGGGACTAGCTCAGCTATAAAACCTGGTCAGCATGGGCTGAAGGGCATGTTTCCCAGCTGCATGATTCTATGAACCTGAGTAGTTTCTTGTCAGACATATGCTTTTAGTGCCATTCATTACAGTATTGTGGAGATATGCTTATGCTGTGAACGTTGAGTATTTTCTGACAAGGACAAAATTGATCTATGCGGGGCCTTTGTAAAATTGAACCATTTTTTCATTGCCCCGGTTTAGTTTGATTGTAATCCGCATTTATAATTATGCACCTTAGGTAAGCTTATTTTTTTTATTGCTATTGTTTTGAGGTACGGTAAATGCTGGTTTTAACGGACCACTGTATGAGGGATTTCAGACCTGTTGTCACCACCCCTGGCTCCCACCGCCTCCAGCCTTGCTTCTGATGCCATATCAGGCTCGCAATGTGTACCAGCAAGCCCGTCTTCACCCACCGCATGGTTTGGTTGATGCAGCTGTTCTTGCAACTCGAGTTGTAGCCCTGAGGAGCAGCTTTCTTTAGGCCGCTGCCAACAACAGGTTGTGCTCAGTCACCATGGGGCTCCCCCTCACTCACCTGGTCCGTTATAATGAGGGTTTACTGTACTTTGGAGAACTCCAAACAGAAGTTGTAAGAAAGTAGTGGTTAATGGCATCACGGGTTCCGAGTCTTGGACTCCTCTGTTAACTCTATCGCCCAAGTGATATTAAAGCTTTTGCAGTGCTTTTATCAAGTCTAAGTACTTCAGACTGAGCAATTTCCATTTTGATACAAATGTGACAAAGTTGGAAAAGGCATTGAAGAATGGATTTGTGTGCAATCAATGCGATTTGTTGCCGAAGATAAAGTATGTAAGATAACTTATGAAAACTTTGAGACTGATATTTGGTAAGTGAGATGTTATACAGTATAGAAATAAGGAACTGCAGAGACTGGTTTGGAAACAAAGACACACAGTGTTAGAGTAATTCAGTAGGTCGGGCAGCATCTCTTTGAACATTGAATTCCCCAATTTTAGGTAACTACCACCCCTTCCCCTTCTTCCAGCCCTTCCCTCTCTCCCCTGTGCCCCACCTGGACTTGCACCTATTTCACCCCTTCCACCTCCATTCCTTTCTCTAGCTTTGAATTGAACATACAAAACTTCTGGACAGAAAAAGTTTACAGATAATATGAAAATAAATTGAAGCTTATTGTTGTACAGAAGAGTGAAGGAATTGATGTTTGAAACTTGCAGGCTAAACCTGGCATGATTATTTATCCCCATTATGATCCGCTTATGAATAGCTGGAGCAGGATATTATATTTGTGAGCTTCTGGTAGAAGCTTAACTTAAAGACTAGTTTTGACAATATTCAAGAAATTGTTTTCAACTCGAGTTATAGCGAATTGCAGAGTTCTACAGGATAGAAAAAGTCCCTTCAGTCCAATTATCCATGACAAATAAGTAGTCTACCTCAGTGGGTTCCATTTGGCCTATATCCCTCCAAACCATTGCTATCCATGTATCTGTCCAAAATATGTTTTTTTTATAATTGTGCCTACCGTAACCACCTCTGCAGCTGATTTCACATACCTACCACCTTCTGTGTTTAAAAAGTCGCCTGTCAGCTCCCCTTTAAATCTTTCTCCTCTTATCTTAAATAAAAGTCCAGTTAGAACTCCTCAGCCTGAGAACAAAAATGACCATTCACCTCATCAAAGCTCTTCATGATTTTATATAACTCGGTCGCCTCTCAGCCTCCTATGCTCCTGGGGAAAAAGAGCCCCAGGCTAGCCAGTTTCTCTTTATACAGTGCCCTTCACAATATTTGAGACAAAGACCTATCATTTATTTATTTGCTTCTGTACTCCATAATTTGAGATTTGTAAGAATAAAAATTACATATGGTTAAAGTGCACATTCTCAGATTTTAATACAGGTGCACAACCTTTTATCCGAAAGCCTTGGGACCAGACACTTTTCGTAATTCGGAATTTTTCGGCTTTCGGAATGGAAGATTTTTAGCGTAGATTTTAACGGCTGGCTCAGTGGTAGAGTGCTCGGCTCATATCCGCAAGGTCGCGAGTTTGCGCCTCGATCCCGGCAGTTACTCGATCGCGAGTTTGAGTCTTCAATGTGTTTTTTTCTTGCAGAATAGGAGAGAATAGGGAGGGTTAGGCTGGGATCATTCTCTGCGAGATGATCTTAGTGCGGGAGACAAGTGTAGGAGAGGTGTACTGACTGTGTGGGCAGAACTTTGGAAGTGATTGCCCACCATTCTCAAAAGCCGCTGCGTCTCCCTGTCCCTGGGATAGCAGGGGGCGATCAAACAGCACAATACCCCCCTCCCCCTCCAACTCCAGAGGAATCTGCTCCCTGATGGGCCGCTACGGCGACAAGTGGCAGTTCGCCCACAGCCCGAGCTGCGCCACCCCAAGAACAATACGTACCTTGCACACTATCAGCTTCTGCCCCTACGGGGAGCGTGTTCCTCTGGAGTTGGAGCGGGGCTGGGCTGGAGTTGCTGATCTGGGATCTCCGTGCTTGCAGTGGGCCTGGGGGTCGGTGTCCCGATGAGGGGGCGCAGCTCGGGCTGTGGGCGAACTGCCACTTGTCGCCGTAGCGGCCCATCGAGGAGCGGCTTCTGGTGGTCCTGACGTCTCCGGCCAACCCCCTGTACAGGAGCTGAGACTGGGAACTGTACCGCCCCAGGAGAGTGGGGTTGTTTGCAGTTGCCGAGGGAGGGGGCAAGGGCGGTACAGTTCCCAGTCTCAGCTCCTGTCCAGGGGGGTGGCCGGAGACGTCAGGACCAACAGGAACCCGCTCCCCGATGGACCGCTACAGCGACAAGTGGCAGTTCGCCCACAGCCCGAGCTGCGCCCCCTCATCCGCAACCCTAGTTCCTCTGGAGTTGGAACGGGGCTGGGCTAGAGTTGCTGCTGGCTGTGAGTCTCTGGGATCTCCGTGCTTGCAGACGGTGTCCCATTGGTCCTGACGTCACAGCCCGAGCTGCGCCCCCTCTTCCGCAACCCCAAGAACAAGACGTACCTTGCACACCATCAGCTTCTGTCCCTACGGGGAGCATGTTCCTCTGGAGTTGGAACGGGGCTGGGCTGCTGCTGGCTGTGTGTCTCTGGGATCTCCGTGCTTGCAGTGGGCTTGGGGGTCGGTGTCCCGTTGGTCCTGATGTCTCTGGTGACTGGCACTGACCTGCTGGCATCGCTGACGTGAAGACAGTGCAAAGCCCCCGCGCCGGTGCAATGGGCGGGGAGCTGGAGAGGGGAGGGAAGGGGTCACACACATGGCCGGGAAGCAGAGGGGTGTAGGTGGGGTGAAACTGAAGGGAGCGACAATCTGCTGCTGCCTGCCCGCTGAGTTAAAAAGTTCCCACGCAAGACTCACGATACACTGTGTATCGTGAGTCTACCGTGGGAACTTTTTAACTCAGCGGGCAGGCAGCAGCAGATTGTCAATTATTAACCCTCCCGCGCAATATATCCTCACCTTCTCTTCTATGAATGGGGATTTAGTTCCCCTTTCTTCGACGACCGACCGGAGGTTCTGCTGTCACCTCTGCGGGCCGCCCTCGGCGAACGTCTTCAAGGACCTTTCTTCAAGGACCGAAAAAATGTCCGCTATTCGGAGCTTTTCGTTATTTGGAATTTCGGATAAAAGGTTGTGCACCTGTAAAGGCCATTTTTATACATTTTGGTTTCACCCTGTAGAAATTACAGCACTGTTTATACATAGTCCCCCTATTTCAGGGCACCATAATGTTCGGGACACCGCAATGTCATGTAAATTAAAGTAGTCATGTTTAGGATTTTGTTGCGTATCCTTTGCTTGCAATGACTGCTTGAAGTCTGCGATTCATGGGCATCACCAGTTGCTGGGTGTATTCTCTGTTGATGCTCTGCCAGGCCTGTATTGCAGCCATCTTTAGCTTATGCTTTTTGGGGGGGCTAGTCCCCTTCATTTTTTTCTTCAGCCTATAAAAGGCATTCTCAATTGGGTTCAGATCAGGTGATTGACTTGGCCACTCAAGAATTGACCATTTTTTAGCCTTGAAAAACTCCTTTGTTGCTTTAGCAATATGTTTGGGATCATTGATTTGCTGTTGAATGAACTGCCGGCCAATGAGTTTTGAGGCATTTGTGTGAACTTGAGCAGATAGGATGTTCCTTGACAAATCCACACCTGACTCCTGAAGAGTGTTTCTGATCTGTAGGACAGGTGTTTGGGGATTTTTCTTTATTGTAGAGAGAATTCTTCTGTCATCAGCTGTGGAGGTCTTCATTGGCCTGCCATTCCCTTTGCGATTAGTAAGCTCTCCAGTGCTCTCTTTCTTCTTAACTATGTTCAAAACAGTTGATTTTGGTAAGCGTAAGGTTTGGCTGATGTCTCTGCAGTTTTATTCTTGTTTCTCAATCTCATAATGGCTTCTTTGACTTTCATTGGCACAACTTTGGTCCTCATGTTGATAAACAGCAATAGAAGTTTCCAAAGGTAATGGAAGGACTAGGTGCTGAGAGCTCTCTTATACCTGCATTAAGGAGGCAATTAAACACACCTGAGCAATTACAAACACCTGTGAAGCCATGTGTCGCAAACATTATGGTGCCCTGAAATGGGGGGACTATGCATAAACACAGCTGTATTTTCTACATGGTGAAACCAAAATGTGTAAAAATACCCTTTAATAAAATCTGACTATGTGCACTTTAACAACATGTGATTTTTTTCTATTACAAATCTCAAATTGTGGAGTACAGAGGCAAATAAATAAATGATGGGTCTTTGTCCCAAACATTATGGAGGGCACTGTGTTTGCCCCCCATTGGATAAAACTTCCTCTTAGCATCCCACCTTGCCAAGCCACCTTAAAATGATAGATAGATAGATAGATAGATATAATTTATTGCCACACAACCAGGGTTGGTGGAAATTTGGGTTGTCAGCAGCAGTACAATAATAAAGAACACACAATAAAACTGTAACACAAACATCCACCACAGCACTGTGGTGGAAGGCACAAAAATTTGGCCAGTATTCTTGTTCTTGTTCATAATACTCAATGAGTATGTCCAACATGTATGCTCTTTCTACAATGTATATTTATGTTTAGCCCTCAAGTCACGATGTAGAGGAAACTAGTTAATTTTGAATTCTGAATGAAAGACTGCTGTGGTAAAATTTAATGGACTAAGTAACCCTTTCTCTTTCTGTGCAAATAGACTGTTGATATTTGTGCCATTAATGAATTGTTATATAGCTAACTAAATTATTTGCTACAATATCCACATTTACCCTTATTCTAAACTTGTTTTGTCAGAAGTCCTGGAGGGGATACTGGGGCCAGAAAGAAAAAGAAAAAACAGAAAAAGAAGAAGGAAAAGCCCAGTTCTGCCAGCACCAAATCAGACTCTGCTTCAGATTCACAAGAAATCAAAGTACAACAGCCTCCTTCAAAAGTAAAGTCACCGTTTTGTGTTTTACAAATTTCCAGTGCGTGCTAAACATTGAAGGTCTTAATTTCCAGGGCGATGTTATCTCAGAATGAGAATCTATGTTTTATATCATTGCAGTTTGATAATTCGATTGAATTTGATTATATCTGCCAGTTAACTGCTTGATTTGTTTAGAACACTGTAGATGTTACCTATATCAGTACTAGGGTTATGGGAGTATGATTACAAATCAGGATAAAAAAACAATCTTTTTTTTGTTACACCTATGGCTACCAATTATATTTCCCCTTTTTAGAACATAGAAAAGTACAGCAAAAGCACAGGCCCTAGAACCCACCTTGCCTGCACTGATCATGACGCCAAGTAAACCGAATTCCACGTGAATGCCATGGTCCATTTTCCCCTTTACCCTACCTATTCATATGTCTGTCCTAATGTCTCTTCAATGTTGCTATCATATCTGCTTTTACCAACTCTCCTAGTAGCATTTTCCAAGCATCTTACCGCTTCTTGTGTAAAACAAAACTTGCCTTGCAAATCACCTTCAAACTTTCTTCCTTTAACCGCAAGCCTGTGCCCTCCAGTATTTGGTTTTTCCACCTGCACCCTTTTGTCTTCTCCACTCATCATTGCTATATTTGGTGAGTAATTCCACCCTTCTCTCCCCTATTTGACTCATCTGCCAATCAATTTCACCTTACATCTACATCCACCTATTGCTTCCTAGATTTTCCTCAACCCTTCCCCTCACCTCTTTCTACAAGCTATCTCCGTGCTATTCCATTAGTCTAAAGAAGTTCCTGACTCTAAATCTTGTCAGTCCATTTTCGCCCTGCAAACACTGCCTGACCTACTAAGTTCTACTCTTTACCATCAAATACTCAACGGTCTGGTGAGTCTCCTTGGCACCCCATCCAAAGCCTCCATTTGCATCCTTTCCATAGTGTGGTGACTAAAACTGCACACACTCCAAATGTTGCCTAACCAAAGTTTTATACAGTTGCAATGAGACTCACTGCCTTTTATGCACTGTGCCTTGACCATGTCATATGCCTTCTTTACTATCCCAACCACCTGTGTTGCCAGTTTCGGGGAGTTATAAACTTGCACCTCAAAATGTCTGTACACAAATATTGCTAAAGGACCTGCCGTTACTGTATACTTTCTTCTTCTGTTCGACCTCTCAAAATGTAACCCCTCACACTTATTTGGGTTTAGTTTGCAATTATTGGGAGCATTATTCACACCAATTGATAGTTCCTGTGAAAAAAAAAAAACTTCATGTACCGTATTTCCCGACAATGGAGATGCTGTTTTTTACCCAAAAATAAGGCACGAAAATTTACCTGCGTCTTGGAGGCCGATGGTTAGGTTGTTAGCTAAGAAAGATAGACTTGGCTATCCCTCAGGGCAGCAACATCCCTCACCTCCCCCCCCAACCCCCCCCTCTTTCCCCTACTCTCAGTCACTCCCTCCCTCCCCCCAGTACCGCTCACCCCCCCCCCCACCCCCTCCTCTCCCTCTATCCCACTCCTCACCTCCCCCTATCCCACTCTCCCTCCTCACCTCCCCCACTGTCCTCCTCTCCCTCTATCCCCCATTCCCTACCTCCCCCGCTCCCCCCTCCTCTCCCTCTATCCCCCCCCCCTCCTCCTCCACTCTCCCTCCCTCCTCCTCCGCTCTCCCTCCCCCACTTTACCCTTCCTCTCCTTCCCTACCCCCTCCTCTCCCTCAATCCCCCACTCTCCCTCCTCACCTCCCCAGGATCTCGATGTAAACTACCGCTGGTCCCGTTTTCTCCAACACATCAGCGATTAAGTTGTACTTGAGGCGGGGGTTGTCGGGGGTACGGGCCGAGCGACCTGGAGCCGGGGGACAGTGAGGCCGAGGCTGCTGCCGCCGAGGACCCTGGGTCCCACTCCTCTCCCACCTCAGGGGCCCGGAGCAGCAGCGCCGCCGCCCCCAGACCTAGCCCCAGCATCAACGACGCAGTCATTTCAAATCCTTGTTGTACTTGAGGCGGGGACTGTCAGGGGGATCGGGCCAAGCGGCCGGGGAAGGGGTAGGGAATGGTCCAGGCTGCAGCCTAGTTCTTGCCCCGGGTCCCACTCCTCTCCCTCCCCGCAGGCCTGGAGCAGCAGCGCCGCCGCCCCCAGCCCCAGCGCCGCGGTCATTTCAAATCCCGCACGTGCAGATACCGGGACCACTACGCATGTGCGGGGAGACTTTCAGTTATTTTAAAATCCACACGCGCGGACACCGGGCCCATTGCGCACGCGCAGTCATTTCAAATCCCGCACGCGGCTGACGGGCAGGGTAAGTAGAAAAGTAATTTTTTTAAGTTTTAAATCCCATCATGACGTCAAACGCGGCTGACGAGCAGGGCAAGTGGAAAAGTGTTTTTTGTAAAGTTTAAAATGGCAATAACTTGCAAAATATAATATCAATCTGAACTAAACTTGGTAGGTCACATTGCAGGACAATGGTGAGTGAGGTGGGCCAAAAATTGTACCGCTATCTTGTATCGTTTTGGCGGAATTCTGGTGACGTTGAACGCGGCTGAAGGGCAGGGCAAATGGAAAAAAAAATGTGTTTAAATTATCAATAACTTGTAAAATATGACATGAATCTGAACAAAACTTGGCTAATGCACACCGTAGGACTGGTGAGTAAGGTGGGCCAAACATTGTAGCGCTATCGTGTACCATTTTACCGGGGTTTCCAGAAAACGGGGGGGGTGGGGGGGGGTGCGGCCTGCTGCGTCACACACACACTCCCCCCCCCCCCCCCGATATTATATTAATATTATTCATCCGCTCATTTTTCCCCATGCCCCGCCCTATCCACACACGCATAGCCCCCGACTGCGCAGGCGCGGCTAGAGAGGGAGAGGAGGGGGGTAGAGGGGGAGGGGGTAGAGAGGGAATGACTGAGGAGGGTAGAAGGAGGGGGAGGGGGTAGAGAGGGAGGTGGGTAGAGAGTGAGGGGTGGTGGGGCACGCGGCGTCACGGGAGGGCTGGTTCCTGAACGCAATACTCCACCACTCACCCATAGGTCCCAATACTCACCACTGCGTAGTGAGGGAGGGGGGGCGCAGAGAGGGGAGGCAGAAGGGGGGGGGGGAGCAGGAAAGAGGGGGAGGTGGTAGAGAGTGAGGGGGTAGAGAGTGAGAGGGAAGAGAGGGAGGGGGAAGGGGTGGAGGGGGAGGGGAATAGTGAGGGAGAGTAGAGAGGGGGAGAGGCAGAGAGTGAGGGAGGTAGAGACCCCATCCCATCTCCCTCCTCCTCATTTCCCTCATCCTCCTCCCCTCACTCCCATTCCCCTCATCCTCCTCTCCTGCCGCAGCACTTGCCCAGGTCCTAGAGCAGCGCCAGAGCCTGGAACTCGGCCTGGTTCTCGTACTCAGCCCGGCCCTGGCTGTAGACTGCAGCCGTCAGCTCGGCCGCCGCAGTCTACAGTGCAGGCCCCGGCTTCATCTCTGGGCTCGTCCCTGACTCCGGCTCGTCCTTTGTTCCACCGGCGGCCTCTTTTTCGGCTCATCCCAAGCCCCGGGCTCGGCCCTCACTCCAGCTCCAGGCTCTGCTCCAGCCCAGGCCCAGTCGGGTGGGCATGGACCCGAGGACCCCGAGCAAGGCGGGCCCTGGGCAGACTTGGACCCGAGGACCCTGAGCGAGGTGGCGGGCGGGCGTGGACCTGAGCGAGGCTGACGTGGTCCCGAGGGCCCTTAGAGAGGCGGCGGGCAAGCGTGGACTCGAGCGAGGCTGCGGGCGGGCATGGACTTGAGGACCCGAGCGAGGCCGTGGACGGGTGGGCGTCGACCCGAGGACCCCGAGCGAGACTGCGGGCAGGCGTCGACCCGAGGACTCCGAGTGAGGCTGCGTGCGGGCGTGTGTGAAACGGGCGCCGACCTGAGCCATGGTGCCCGCCCACCTCATTGTGATGTCAGAATGAAACATGAAGGCGTGCATTGAGCAGTGAGAATGAAGGGTTCCACTCCCCCAACCCGTAGGCGCATCTGGAGGGGGGGGGGTAGAGAGAGAGGGGCCAGAGACAGAGATAGAGGGGCAGAGACGGAGAGAGAGAGAGAGAACGAGTGAGGGGGGGGGGGGAAGAGAAGAGGGGGATGGGGGAGAGGGGGGCAGGGAAGCCAGAGAGAGAGGGGGGGGAGAGTGGGTGAGGGGGAGAAGAGAGGGGAGGGGGATGGGGGAAGAGGGGGGAGGAGGGGAGAAGGGAAGTTCAATCGGTGAAAAACCTGGAAGTAAAAAACCCATTCCTGTCCAGGCTTTACTTAAACTCTTAAGTGTCCTATTCATTCCCTCCTTTGGAAATCCATTAGAGTTTCCCCACGCAAGTTCGATCCTGCCGACCACGCCAATGTTTGATTACCTATCACAGACAAATCAATCACAAAGTAAGGCAAGATTCTTTTATTCGCTAGCGGGAGTGTGCTGGACGCTATATACTATAGCTTCCTTGTCGCACAACTCTCCGAACAAAGACAAGTTAGTACAGTTATACTTATTTCTTATCAATAAACACACCTCCTAAATCTGAGTGAACAAGGGAGGCTGGACCCATATATAATTTAAACCAATAGCACGTTACAGGTAAATTTTGCAATGTCAGCCTTATTCTCAAATCTTGGGAAAGTTTCAGTCCAGCTGCCCATTCTGGGAGTACAACTGACTCAATTTTTTGTTTTCAAATGACTCCATTTTGTTTCCAGATTGGGCATCCGTCTGTGAACTAAAACAAGCTTGTAAGACTTGGATGAGAGCAACTACCTTGTCCTTAGCTGGGACAGGCTGTTCAGAGAGATATCTAATATGGTGCTGTGCCCAGACAATGCATCTCTATGTTAACACATTGTTTCAATGATTAGTATAAACCGAGCTTTAAAATTTCCCATACTTTTTTTCTGCTGGGAAATATTCAACTTGAAAGATGACTGTTTTCTGGGTTCTTTCAGCAAATCTCCATTTTAATTTACGAATCAAACTTGACCAAATTTAACTCTTTTTCACACGCCGACCATTAACACACTGCTAGTGTTTGTTACCCACTTTTACTTAATTCCCTGCGCATTAGGGGCAATTTTACAGAGGTCAATTAACCTGCAAATTCGCACATCTTTGGGATTTGGGAGGAAACCAGAGCACTTGGAGGAAACCCACGCAATCACATGGAGAACATGCAAACTCCACACAGACAGCACCTGAGATCAGGATCAAATCTGGGTCTCCTGGCGCTGTGAGGTAGCAACTCTACCCAGCTATGCAATTGTACCGCTTATAAAGTTATAGTTTTATAATTTTGCTTCCCTCAATCTCTTCTGAATGGAATATGTAATTTTGATATTACAGGTACAACCACCAATTTTCAGGTACCCTTGGTTCCAGAGCCTTACCATATTACCCGTTTTGCCAGACCAACAGAGGTCACGGCCTTGGGGGCGGGGGGGGGGGTCCAAGATACCAGCCCACAGTCGGCCTCAGATGTTGGCTATAGTAATGGATATGCTGGCTCCGTCAGGGCAGGAATTCCAGACTCCTGGCCACAGGGGGCAAATTCAACCCACTGATCAGTGCGGATGTCCCGATCTGTCGCCTCACTTGGCTAATGCCAGTTGTTTTCTTCTATGTTCTGAATGAGACCAGTTGATGCAAACTGAGATTGAGTTTTTGTTCTTACTGATTGTTTGGTTCAATACATGATTATAATTATTAATGTGGGTAAACTGAATAGAATTTGGTGATTATGCTTCTATGTAGGGTTAAGTGACGTTGTCGTTTATGATTTGTATTAAGAAGTTGGATGACGGCTTCATTGGAACAAATTACATCTGATTCCAGTTGAAAGATGTTTAAACGAATTAATTAATGTAGACAAAATTGATAATTTTCATATTGATTTGTAAAACAGTTTGCATTTATATGGTACCAGATTTAGAACATTTTAAAGTGTGACAATGCTCTTTCTCACTAGAATCCCTCGGTACCAATGCAAAAATTACAGGACATTCAAAGAGCCATGGAATTGCTCACAGCATGTCAAGGCCCTGCGAAGAATCTGGAGGAGGCAAGTCAACACAGATACCACTTCTGGGATACACAACCGGTACCCAAACTTAGTACGTTTAGCACCTATTCTGGCTGACTACAATATATATACAGGATTCTTATGTTAATACAAAGAGTGAACTTTCAATTTAGTCATTCACTGAGCCAAAGGATTCCTAATCAAGCATCACAGAAAACGTCCAATTCTAAAACAAGTTATCAACAGTGTAATGTTTTGAGACGTAATCCAGGAAATAAGAATTCAAATGTTTAGAGTTTTAACTTAATTTTTAGAATCTAAAAAAGTAAAAATAGCCACGAAACTGTTGCAAATGCTCAACTAGTTTAGTCGGGAAGAAAATCTGGTAACATTACCCGGTTTAACCTACAGATGATGATTTCCCTCTAATGTGGTTGATTGTTTTACTTCTGAAAAGCCATTCAGTTTGTACCACTTGTCAAGAAACGTGGCAACGAGAGGTGGGCAGAGAGGCTGAAGTTGCCTAGGTCCTGGGGTTAATTTTTATTTAATTATCGGACTAATAATTGCCTCAAAATATGCTGAGGGAATTATATAGATTTTGGTAGTAGTGGTTCCTAATCAGTATAATGTACTTATTAAATCAAAATAAGCTTCTAAGGGATTTTCTGCATGAGCATACAGATTTTATGAAGAGATTAATTAATTTATTTTTGCTTTCCAAAACATTGTTTACTTCCTGTGCCATGTCTCCACCATTTTTCCAAAATTTCTTACATTTTATGGATTTTTTAAATCAAATATTTTGAACTATATGTGCAGATAGAATATTGAAATCCAGCATATTGTGGGTTAAAAATTAGAAGTTTCTCAAATAAAATTTGTTGCATTCTTTTTGATAATTTTATATTTAATACATTTTATTGATGAAGATGTCCAGCAACATCACTTGGTATCATAAAGGTCCATAGAAATAAAAGGCCAATTCTGTGAAATGAATTAGAGCACAAAACTGCTGATGCTGGAAATACAAAATAAAAATGGAAAATGCCATAAACACTCAGCATAATTTGCATTAAGAGAAACAGATTCAACAAATCAGGTCAATAAACCTTCATCAGAACTGAAATAATGAGAAAACAAGCATGTTCTAAATTGCAATTTGGAGGGAAAAGGGAAAGAAACAACCAGCATGTTGCAGCCCTTCTGAGTCAAATTGGATTCAGCAATTTCAGATAATCAATTTTTCTCTTCACAGATGTTGCTTGATATTTTAGTTTCTTGGTTTAGTTTCTTGATATATTTGTACCTTGGTTTTCCCCCTGACTGTACTTGCCTGTATTTAAAGTATATGTTACTTGCTACCTTGACAATTTTAGCCTGCAGCCTAACCTTCTACAGCTCTCCCTATCTTCCACCACCATTCCCTCCCCCAACCCAACCATTGCTCTTACTTGGAACTTAAAATGGTGATTTACTCAATTTCCAGTTCAGATGAATGGTCATCGACCTGATATGATGATCCTGATCATCTTCACACATGGTTCGTGACCTGCTGGGTGCTTCTGGAATTTTCTGTTTTTGTCTGGGAAATACCTTACTTGGGGCATTTGCTATGCAAGTCATCATCAAAACAACAATTACTAAATAGATACTAGTTCCCAATGTTATTCTGTGGATAATTTCCTCTTCATATCGCCATAATTAATGACTGTCGATTTCCAACTGATCTTTAGCTGTTTTCATTTTGAGTTCATGTTCTATTGTGTAATCAAATGTTGCCTTTAATTATGTTTTGGACTATATAAGTTTGCAGCACCAAAATTAGTGCATTCAGCATTTTGAATATGTGTCTTTTTAAGATAGCTTACACTAATATGCCACATCAGACGCTTCCCATAATACAGTGCCCTCCATAATGTTTGGAACAAAGACCGTGATTTACCTATTTGCCTCTGTACGCCACAATTTGAGATTTGTAATAGAAAAAATCACATGTGGTTAAAGTTAGCCGCAAAAGTAGAATGGCCGGGTTACAGTTTGCCAAAGAGGTATTTAAAAGAGCAACCACACTTCTGGAAAAAGGTCTTGTGGACAGATGAGATGAAGATTAACTAATATCAGAGTGATGGCAAGAACAAAGTATGAAGGAGAGAAGGAAAAGCCCAAGATCCAAAGCATAACACCTCATCTGTGAAACACTGTGCTGGGGGTGTTATGGCCTGGGCATGTATGCTGCTGAAGTTACTGGCTCACTTATCTTCATTGATGATACAACTGCTGATGGATGAGCTTAGAGCCTGGATTGACACCTGGAAGTATGATGTTGTGGCGATCAGTGAAACATGGTTGCAGGAGGGCTGTGATTGGAAACTAAATATTCCAGGATTTCGTTGCTTCAGGTGTGATAGAATTGGAGGGGCAAGAGGTGGAGGTGTTGTATTGCTTGTCAGGGAAGATATTACAGCAGTGCTTTGGCAGGATAGATTAGAGGGCTCGTCTAGGGAGGCTATTTGGGTGGAACTGAGAAATGGGAAAGGTGTAGCAACACTTATAGGGGTGTATTATAGACCGCCTAATGGGGAGCGAGAATTGGAAGAGCAAATATGTAAGGAGGTACACAAAATTGCTGGAGAAACTCAGCGGGTGCAGCAGCATCTATGGAGCGAAGGAAATAGGCGACGTTTCGGGCCGAAACCCTTCTTCTGAAGAAGGGTTTCGGCCCGAAACGTCGCCTATTTCCTTCACTCCATAGATGCTGCTGCACCCGCTGAGTTTCCCCAGCAATTTTGTGTACCTTCGATATTCCAGCATCTGCAGTTCCCTTTTGAACAAATATGTAAGGAGATAGCAGATATTAGTAGTAAGCACAAGGTAGTGATTGTGGGAGATTTCAATTTTCCACACACAGACTGGGAAACACATTCTGTAAATGGGCTGGATGGTTTGGAGTTTGTAAAATGTGTGCAGGATAGTTTTTTGCAGCAATACATAGAGGTACCTACTAGAGATGGGGCAGTGCTGGACCTCCTGTTAGGAAATGAGACAGGTCAGGTGGCGGAGGTATGCGTTGGGGAGCACTTCGGGTCCAGTGATCACAATACCATTAGTTTCAATATAATTATGGAGAGGGTCAGAACTGGACCTTGGGTTGAGATTTTGGATTGGAGAAAGGCTAACTTTAAGGAGATGCGAAAGGATTTAAAAGGAGTGAATTGGGACACTGTTTAATGGGAAGGATGTAAAAGAGAAATGGAGGACATTTAAAGGAGAAATTTTAAGAGTACAGAATCTTTATGTCCCTGTTCGGTTGAAAGGAAATAGTAAAAATTGGAAAGAGCCATGGTTTTCAAGGGAAATTGGACACTTGGTTTGGAAAAAGAGAGAGATCTACAATAATTATAGACAGCATGGAGTAAATGAGGTGCTTGAGGAGTATAAAGAATGTAAAAAGAATCTTAAGAAAGAAATTAGAAAAGCTAAAAGAAGATACGAGGTTGCTTTGGCAAGTAAGGTGAAAGTAAATCCAAAGGGGTTCTACAGCTATATTAATAGCAAAAGAATAACGAGGGATACAATTGGTCCATTAGAGAGTCAGAGTGGACAGCTATCTGCAGAGCCAAAGGAGATGGGGGAGATATTGAACAATTTCTTTTCTTCGGTATTCACCAAGGAGAAGGATATTGAATTATGTGAGGTAAGGGAAACAAGTCGAGTAGCTATGGAATCTATGAGGATCAAAGAAGAGGAAGTACTGACACTTTTGAAAAATATAAAAGTGGCTAAGTCTCCAGGTCCTGACAGGATATTCCCTAGGACATTAAGGGAAGTTAGCGTAGAAATAGCAGGGGCTATGACAGAAATATTTCAAATGTTATTAGAAACGGGAATAGTGCTGAAGGATTGGCGTACTGCGCATGTTGTTCCATTGATTAAAAAGGGTTCTAAGAGTCAACCAAGCAATTATAGACCTGTTAGTTTAACGTCAGTGGTGGGCAAATTAATGGAAAGGATACTTAGAGATAATATATATAAGCATCTGGATAAACAGGGTCTGATTAGGAACAGTCAACGTGGATTTGTGCCTGGAAGGTCATGTTTGACTAATCTTCTTGACTTTTTTGAAGAGGTTACTAGGGAAATTGAGGGTAAAGCAGTGGCTGTTGTCCATATGGACTTCAGTAAGGCCTTTGTCAAGGTTCCTCATGGAAGGTTGGTTAAGAAGGTTCAATTGTTGAGTATTAATGGTGGAGTAGCAAGATGGATTCAACAGTGGCTGAATGGGAGATGCCAGTGAGTAATGGTGGATGGCTGTTTGTCATGTTGGAGGCCGGTGACTAGTGGGGTGCCACAGGGATCTGTGTTGGGTCCACTGTTGTTTGTCATGTACATCAATGTTCTGGATGATGGTGTGGTAAATTGGATTAGTAAGTATGCAGATGATACTAAGATAGGTGGTGTTGTGGATAATGAATAGATTTTCAAAGTCTTCAGAGAGATTTAGTCCATTTGGAAGAGTGGGCTGAAAGATGGCAGATGGAGTTTAATGCTGATAAGTGTGAGGTGCTACATCTTCGCAGGACAAATCAAAATAGGACGTACATGTTAAATGGTAGCGAATTGAGGAATGCAGTTGAACAGAGGGATCTAGGAATAACTGTGCATAGTTCCCTAAAGGTGGAATCTCATGTAGATAGGGTGGTAAAGAAAGCTTTTGGTGTACTGGCCTTTATAAATCAGAGCATTGAGTATAGAAGTTGGGATGTAATGTTAAAATTGTACAAGGCATTGGTGAGGCCAATTCTGGAGTATGGTGTACAATTTTGGTCGCCTAATTATAGGAAGGATGTCAACAAAATAGAGAGAGTACAGAGAAGATTTAATAGAATGTTGCCTGGGTTTCAGCACCTAAGTTACAGAGAAAGGTTGAATAAGTTAGGTCTTTATTCTTTGGAGCGCAGAAGGTTAAGGGGGGACTTGATTGAGGTCTTTAAAATGATGAGAGGGATAGACAGAGTTGACGTGGATAAGCTTTTCCCATTGAGAGTAGGGAGGATTCAAACAAGAGGACATGACTTGAGAATTAAGGGACAGAAGTTTAGGGGTAACATGAGGGGGAACTTCTTTACTCAGAGAGTGGTGGCTGTGTGGAATGAGCTTCCAGTGAAGGTGGTGGAGGCAGGTTCGATTTTATCATTTAAAAATAAATTGGATAGGTATATGGACGGGAAAGGAATGAAGGGTTATGGTCTGAGTGCAGGTAGATGGGACTAGGGGAGAATAAGTGTTCGGCACGGACTAGAAGGGCCGAGATGGCCTGTTTTCCCTGCTGTAATTGTTATATGGTTATATGTGCACTATTAATTCATTATTGCAATATAACAATATCATCATATTTAGAAGTCTAAATTCTTCAAATCTTTTTTATAAAGAATTATTTATCATTGGTAAACAAATGCATTAACTTTTGTATCTCCATAACTTTATGAACCGCATGGTGATAAATATGTAAATTAGCACAGGCACAGGGTGATATATGGGGTTTCAGTCCTGGAAAATTCCATGAGCCAGTTTCTTTTAAGTCAGAAATGTTCATTTTCCAAAGCAACCAGTATCATGTTGCTCCACATACACTTCCTATCATTTTTTCTTTTCATTGTTACACGCCTTAATACTGCCCATAATTAAACTAGTATTCTGTATCCAGTCATAAATGAGATATTATTATTATTATTATTATTACTACTACTAGCTTAAAAATGCATGGGAGAATTTTCATAAAGCTGAATTTCCATATGTCAGGTCATTCGTAACTCAGGGTGGCCCTCAATATCTATGTTTTAGTTCTGCAGCATTTATAAATAGAAAGTATCTGAAATCTAAATTATGTATGTCATAAAACTATGTTCCAACAAGGAATCACTGAAGATTAAATTAAATTCTCTAATTCAGGTTGATGAACACAATATGCATCTACTGACTCCTTTTAGGTTGTTTATATTGCTAAAATGTCTCTCTTACTTTTGGTATTATTTGAATAGATAAATTAATGTTAACACTGTCAATAAGAGAGTATCACTCTCTTACAATCGGAGCTGCAATGTGTAAACATTTTTAAAACCTCACAGTTGCAAGTTTTAATATTGTTTATTCAAGTTTAAAAGATTAAAAGCTTATTAATTAGAATATTTGATTGTGTGCAATTCAACTCGGTAATATGTGCCACTCTCCCAGTCTTTCACCGAGCCCTGGTTCCTGCGTTCCCCGTTCACAGACCGAGGTACCAGTTCCCATGCTCCCTGTCCTCATACTGGGGCCCTGGTTCCTGCGTTTCCCATTCACGCATCGGGGCCCCAGTTCCTGTGTTCCCCATTCACACATTGGGTCACTGTTCCTGTGCTCCATATCTATTCACCTGGGGCTGCACTACTGGGACTCCAGTTCCTCCACTTCCTTCAAACTCACTCCTTCTGTTGGCCATGCTCCCTTGAAACTCATTGGGTTGTGAAATGCTACTGTATAGCATCTTAATTAAAAAAATAAGTGTACTAGAATATTAATAAAATAACCTTTAATAGCCCAATAAGTTTACTAGAACAGAATAATCGTGACCATACACATAAAGTGCTGGAGTAACTCAGCGGGTCAGACAGCATGCCTGGAGAAAAAGAATTGATGATGTTTAGGGACCCGACCCGAAACGTCATCCATCCTATTTCTCCAGTGATGCTGCCAGACACGCTGTGTTACTCCAGCACTTTGTGTCTATCTTTGGTATAAACCAGCATCTGCAGTTCCTTTCTACACATTTAATCTTGAGCATGTTGGATTTTCTGAGCTTTACTATATACTTAATATATATTAATGGTTATATTAAGTGATTGGTTCATTGGTGCATTTATGAAATAATTTTGTGTTTTGGTCCCTATAGATGAAGTGGTGACAACTCATGGTTCTATTGAACCAGATAAGGAGAATATCCGTCAAGAGCCATATACTTTGCCTCAGGGCTTCATGTGGGATACTCTGGATATGGGTAGTTCTGAGGAGGTCAGTATCCCATTTTAAGTTCATAAAAGGTTGCTGCTAAGTTGTTTTCCATGTAAATGTGATCACCTTAATTAAAATTCAGCCTGAGAAAAAGCACTCTCCCTCTGGAAAAGTCACTAGGAACATTTGCAGCCTATGATAAATGATGCTGATTGAAAAGGCTGCTGGAATAATCAATGTGAAAAATTAAAATACAACATATGAAATTGTGCAGATAAACTTGGATCTTTCCATTCATATTTAAGAATGTAAATGGTGGTACTTAAAGTGGCCACATAAGATTCCATGGAAAGACATAGAGTCCTGGAGTAAGTCATCACGTCAGGTAGCCACTCTGGAGAACATGGATAGGGTACATTTTGGGTTGAGACTTTTCTTCAGATTCCATGTTCTCCAGAGATACTGCCTGATCATCTAGAGGAGTTACTCCAGCACATTGTGGGTTTTTTTTAAATATAAACAAAAATCTGCAGTTCCTTGGTTCTACATTCTAAGTTTCCAATAAGCTGTCCTAGCTAGTATATTGCAGGCTTACCGAATCACATTTGCCCTGGCTAACATTTATCTTTCTATTTTGTGGAAATAATCTAATTGTTGCTTTTTAAACCCCAGCTGTATTAATTACCGCATTTTGTTACAACAGTAATTCTGATGTTGGTCACGAATAGACTGAATAAATCTGCTTTTCTCAGTTACATCACTTACTTTTGGTATTATCTGGGCTCTTGTCTAACTAGCAAATGAAGGAATTTGGAAGTTTTTACCATATAATGTGAGCTTTGTCTTTTGGGATAGTGAAGGTAATTTATCTCCACTAAGCAGATAGTTAACTTCATTGCTCCCAAGTGAGTGAAGGCAATTTATCTGCTCAGTGCAACAAAGAATCCCTGTATTGGGAATAACAGAATATTTATTTTATGTTTTAATTCAACAACCAAGCAATATCTTGTTTTTTTAATTAGTGCATAAAGTAAAAATTATGTAATTTCCAATAGTCATAGAGTTTTACAACGTGGAAACAGGCCCTTCGGTCCTCTTTGGTGCCAGCTGCCTCCACCTACAGCCCGGTATCTTTTTGTTTTCTTGTTTTTGTTAAAGTGTGTTTTTGATGTTTTTTTAATGTCTTTATGTGGGGGAAGTGGGCACGGTAAGGGGGATACCGTCCTTCAGTCGCTTCCTGGAGAGGACGCGACTATTATTTGAGTCAAGTCCTCGCCCCCCCCCCCCCCCAGCGGCCTACCTGGATTGGCGCGGCCTTTCCTGCCGGGATCGACCAGAGCTCCAGCAGCGGCGGGACAGCGCTGAAACATCGCGGGGCTGGCGATGCCTTACCGGGGGTCGCCGTCTGGAGCCCGGAGTGCTGGACCTGCTGCACCGACATCATGGAGCTGCGGTTTGCGGGCTCCCAACACGGGCGGCGCTGATAGACAACGCGGGGTCCTGCGACTCTGCCCGGCTCGGCCTGCGGACTTGGGAGCTGCGGACTCCGGCTGCGGGAGGCGGCTGATCAGGAGGTCCGGGCCGCTGAGGAGGATGTTCACCGTCGGGGTTCGGCGTCGGCGTTCCACCAGCCCGGCGTAAGGGCCTGAACATCGGGCCACCCGGGGCGGCGACTGCGGGTGCTAGGAAGGCCTCGACCACGAGTGAACAACTGGGAAGAACGGAGGGGAGGCTGGCTGGACTATGGTGCCTTCCTCACCTTGGTGCCACTGTGTTATGTTGTATCGTGGACTTTCAGTGTTTGTACTTTTTTTTAAATTCTATTTTATTTTTAATATGTTTTATTATTTATTATTATTTTGTTTATTTTTATGATACTGCCTGTAAGGGAAATTCATTTTGTTGTCTCTAACTGAGACAATGACAATAAATTTGAATACAATACAATACAATACAATACTTTGCCCACCCCGGCCTACACTAGCCCTACTTACCTGCGTTTGGCCCATATCACTCTAAACGTATTCAACCAATCCATGTACCTGTCTAAATGTTTTATAATTGTTGCGATAGTACCTGCTGCAACTACCTCCTCCCGACAGCTCGTTCCATACACCCACCACCCTTTGTGTGAAAATGTTATCCCTCAGGTTCCCATTTAATGTTAACCCCCCCCCCCCCCCTGCACCTTAAACCTATGTCCTCTGGTTCTCAATTCCACCTGTGATTCTTTGATGCAAATTTTACTCAAAAATTACATATGAATAATACCTTTCAGGATCATTAGCACAAACATAAGTAGGTTTAATCCACTATAACCTTTTTCCTGGTGAGTGCGACTGAACCCTGAATTTAAATAGAAAATTATGGAAATACCCAGCAAAGTAGATAGCATTGTGAAGAGGGATCTTTGTTTTTAGTTTAGTTTAGTTTAGAGATACAGCGCGGAAACAGGCCCTTCGGCCCACCGGGTCCGCGCCAACTAGTGATCTCCGCACATTAACACTATCCTACACACACTAGCGATAATTTTTTCATTTACCAAGCCAACTAACCCACAAACCTGTACGTCTTTGGAGTGTGGGAGGAAACCAAAGATCTCGGAGAAAACCCACGCAGGTCTCGGGGAGATCGTACAAACTCCGTACAGACCGCACCCGTAGTCAGGATCGAAAAACCAGGTCTCCGGCGCTGCATTCGCTGTATGGCAGCAAATTTACTGCTGTGCCGCCGACGATTTAATCAATGGCATTTCTTATTTTGCCTGTTTTGCTTGCAGTTAAAAGAACTGTACACGCTGTTAAATGAAAATTATGTGGAAGATGATGACAATATGTTTAGATTTGATTACTCGCCTCAGTTTTTGCAGTGGTAAGTAAATAGTTTTTACAGTTAAAAATGCTCTTTTGTGATTTAAAAAAATAAATATTAATTAGTTTGGATTGTTGTTTTAAAGGATGAATATTTTTATAGGGCTCTTCGTCCTCCAGGCTGGTTACCACAGTGGCACTGTGGAGTCCGTGTATCTTCAAACAGAAAATTAGTGGGGTTTATTAGCGCCATTCCAGCCAATGTCCGTATTTATGAAATGTAGGTTCTCATTCTATTCCATTTATTTTGAATATATATAATTTGTTTACTTGGGCTATTTGTTTATGTTTTACTTTTTACTGTAGAACTAAAATTTGATTCTGTAAAATTTTATGTAGAATTTCTTCAGTTATTGGACTTTTTTTAGATTTTTCTTTAATTTTTTTTAAATGCTTATTTATATGTATTGTTTAGATTGTATGGTTAGTACCTCTAAGAAGATAGGGACATCATTATTATTTTCTAATATGGTTATTTCCACATTATTAACTCTTTAAAAACTCTGACTGTCAATGTGCTGCAATTTTCATATTGCACTACAGCCCTGTCCACATGATAGAAACAAACAGACTTTCTTAAGCAGCCCACTACTTTCTTATCTAGCTACCTGTCCAAATGATTTTTAAACATTATAATTGCATATGGGTCCACTACCTCCTCCGGCAGCTTGTTCCAAATATTCAGCACCCTTTGTGTAACAAACTTAACTGTCAGATCTTCTTTAAATGTCTCCCTGCCTTAAGACTATGATCTCTCTAGACTCCCCTGCCTGCGCGAAAGATTCTGACTAGCCCACTATGCCTCTCATAATTTGTAACCCTCTACAAAGGCCCCCTTCAGCCTCCTACATTCCATTGAGAATAAACCAAACGTATCCACTCCTTATAATTGTAGCTTTCCAATCCAATGAGCTTCCTGGTGAATCTCTTCAACACTTTCTCTATTGCTACCATATTCTTCCTGCAATATGATGTTCAGAACTGTACACAATGTCCGTAGTTTGATCTAAACAATGTTTTGTATAACTGCAAATCTCACTACGTTGGTCGATGAAGGCAAACATACCAAATGCATTTTTCACTGACTGATCCACTGTGTCAATACTTTCAGGTGCAACCTGTCCCTATTGTACAGGTCACCTCTGGCTCAGAAGAGACCTTAATGGTCCAAAAATCTGAATCCCTACTCCCTTCACCAACTGCTCAGCCACACATTCATCTGTCCTATCTTCCTATTCCTACTCTCACCAGCACCAGGCACTGAGAGTAATCCGGAGATTTCTATCCTATCACGCCTGTTGTCATCCGAAACACCAAGATTTACGAAAAACAGACTTTACCTTATCTTCCATCCACCTATCTCAGCCTCCACACTGAGGTCTCGTAAACCAAAGCCTTAGCTCTTATATTGAAATGCAGCAATAAACTTTTACACACGAAGACTTGGGCATAATAGACATCCTCTCTCAACATGGCCAATCCGAATAGACCACTCTGCCAGAGCCTGCCTTCCTTTTATACACCTCCAGGAGTAGTAACACCTGGACTCTAATGGCTTTCTTAAATTTCTTGCACAACTTCTCTTAGCTGCTCACATTCTGGCTGCTTTTTAAATTTCCATGTAAAACATACAAGATTTTAAATCTTGTAATCTCTCTTAGATTTTAAATCGTGTATGTTTCAATCAAGTTGCTACTCTTCTCAACTGCTCATTTGCAAGTGAGTTTCCCGATTATTTGTGTCCAGCTGTATCTTTAAACAACTGTGTTATCTATGACCCCACTATTTTTGGTATCATCTGTAAACTTATTGTTCATACTCCTGACATTCTAATCCAAGTAATTTTATATATTGCAAACAGCAAAGGCCAAGTACCAATCCATCTCCAGCCCCCCATCCCTTGTCATGACAAGAGCTGTCAGGATCTTGTATATTTGTCAAGTTGCTGCTCACTATTCTAAACTTCAGTGATAAAGGCTTAGCTTGTTCAACTCGTAAAACAATTAGCCCGTTTTGTGTATCAGTCTAGAAAGACCTTCTCTGAACACACTTTCATCCTTTCTTACATAAGGAGGCCAATGCTGTACATTATAATCCTGAAGTCTTATATTAGTGAAGCTAACTTCCTTACTTTTATATTCTCTCCCACTGACAGTCACAATAACATTTTGTTTGCTTTTAAATTATTTTCTGTACTTGCAAATGAGTCTTTTGTAAATCATGCATTTGTTCACCCAGATTCTTCTGGATCTCAGAGCTCTGTAATCTCTTTGATCATGGGCTCTTCTATGTTTAGGTTAAATAGAATAATTTCATATTTTCTTACATTTTACTCAATTTTTCATGACTGCCCATTAACAATCTTTCTCTATCGCTTTCCAGACTTCTCAGGTTATTTTCATAACGTTTTATGCCTACGTTTGTGTCGGTTCCAACAACTTAGTAACATTTCCCAGTGATTGTAATTTTGACATCCCCTTTCATTTCCTGATTCTGTGAAGTTATTCATATCCTATAGAAATAGAACCTGACGGAAATACAAAGAGCATAGAGTCTTACTGCACCGAAGCAGGCACTCTGGCCCATCATGATAAGCTCTTTGCCAATTTACTCATTACAACCATATCCTTCTATGCCTTGTCTATGTAAGTGTCTGTCTAAATGCCTCTTAAATGTAATAATTGTTTCCAATTCACCAGCATCTCTAGCTATCTGCCACTCTGTAAAATTGATTTACCTCTCAAATCTCTCACCTCTTAGTTTAAGCTTATGCCCTCTTGTTTTTAGATACCATATTGCAATTTATCCGATCTATAACTCTCGTAATCTTCCATACCTCTATCAGGACAATCCTCCACCTTCTTTGCTGCAGGGAAAGCAAGCACAGTCTATCCAATCTCTCCCTGTAATTTAAAGTTTTCCAGTTCAGTCAACATCCTGGTGAATCTACTCTGCACTCTCTCATCCACTATCATCCTTCCTATAGTGTGGTGACCAGAACTGCGCACAATATCCCAAGTGTGTCATATATCAGAGTTTTGTTAAATTACAACACAATGTCCCAACTCTTGTATTTTATACCCCACCTATGAATGTAAGCATGCCTAATGCCATTATCAGGCAACGTGGACTTGTACCCCAGCTCTCTCTGCTCATTAATATTATTTAGTGTCTTACCGTCATCTTGTAAGCATTTAGAATAGTTTCCCACTGCAACATTCTGAGGCATTCTACCTTTAAAGTATGTAAATACATATGCTACCATGATATTCCTTAACATATATTGACCGCAAAGAATATCAAATGGTTCAATGGCACTTCATTGTCACATGTACCTAGGCACGGTGAAATTTTGATTGTATGCAATTTTGTACATATCTTACCATACATATGCACAATCATACTTGAGTACATGATTGTAAGAATAATAGGTCACACCAATGATCAAATGTAAATGGCTCCTTGTTTCTTCCAACTGCACTTACTACAGCTAGGCCTGGTGTATGTGTTGCTTTAAACTATACCTGAGGGATGGATGAAACTGCATTAGTAGTACCATTATTGCTACTAGAAATGATCTACATTCCGCAATTGATGTTAAACTAGTGGTTGTAAATCACGATATATTGCAAGAGAAATTCTACTAATATATATGTTGTATAAAATATTACATTTTCACCACTGGTGCTCATCTCAAGAGTTGTATGCTGCAGTTTTTTTGAAAGAATATATTAAGCAAAATGGACTAATTCTATTAACCTGTAATAATATGCTTGTTGGTCATTTATCATTAGAAAAGATTATTTTCAAGTCATTCAAAATAATGCTATAAAGATCAAAACGCTATACAGAACAAAAATATTATTTCCACTATTGAATATAGTTAAGTACATAGTTTGAATGTTTTGTAATTGTTTCTGTCAGTGAAAAGAAGATGGTAGAGATTAATTTTCTTTGCGTACACAAGAAGCTGAGGTCGAAACGTGTTGCACCTGTTTTAATCCGTGAAATTACACGAAGGGTGAATTTGGAAGGGATCTTCCAGGCAGTGTACACGGCAGGAGTGGTTCTTCCAAAGCCTGTAGCTACATGCAGGTAGCATTTTTTGTTAATCTAAGTAATACTTCCAAAGTTAATAACTAAATGGTTATGTACGTATGTGTTAAATAGAACTAACATTGCTCTTCAGACATTTGTGTTTTTTAGGATATTAAATCTTGTCCTCGGGTAATCACATCTTTCATATCAGAATATTGAGATGAATTTCTTTCTGGTGAAGCGCAGACAAATCATCCATTGTGCACCAGCATACAAGTGATCCCTACATTACAGAAGTTGGGCAGGAGGGGTACTAAAAAATGTTTAAATTGCAAAGCTGCATCATCTGCATATGTCAAGAAACCCAAGTTGAAAAAAATAAATATTTTTAAAGAACAAATTTTATTCTGTACCTTCAATTTATAGATAGTGATTTGTAAATTCTGTAAGGGCGAGTTAATGCTACCCAAACGGCTGTAATGCAGTGATCACACAAGCAGATGTAAGGAGAATAAATCCATGTATTTTCAAATATAAAGAATAGTCAACCAATGAACTATGAGTAATTGAGATCAAGGGTGTCCACACTCCTCTTCAACATTAACATTTCACTTGTTCACTAGACAAAGAACTAATAATATTTCACCTGAAAACAGTCACTTAGTGTTGCAATGGAGTGTTAATCTAGATGATGTAGCCATCCCTGATGTGGATTCATAAACCTAGTAACATAAAGATTAAAGTGCTTTCAACTCAGCTGAGTTTGAAATGAACAATAGAAAATGTCAATATACAAGATTTGCATCTGAACGCCTTTTTCTCCTTGCAAATGCTGATGCTCTTGCTGTGTATTTTCAGGATTTTTAAACATAGATTATGTAGATCATTTTGTTTTGCCAATGATTCACAAATTAGTTTTTAAGGAAGGATTTGAGATACAGGTGCACAACCTTTTATCCGAAGATCCAAATAACGAAAACCTCCGAATAGCGGCCATTTTTTCGGTCCTTGAAGAAAGGTCCTTGAAAACGTTCACCGAGGGCGGCCCGCAGAGGTGACAGCGGAACCTTCGGTCGGTCCTCGAAGAAAGGGGAACTAAATCCCCATTCATAAAAGAGAAGGTGAGGGTATATTGCGCGGGAGGGTTAATAATTGACAATATGCTGCTGCCTGCCCGCTGAGTTAAAAAGTTCCCACGGTAGACTCACGATACACAGTGTTTCGTGAGTCTTGCGTGGGAACTTTTTAACTCAGCGGGGCAGGCAGCAGCAGATTGTCGCTCCCTTCAGTTTCACCCCACCTACACCCCTCTGCTTCCCGGCCATGTGTGTGACCCCTTCCCTCCCCTCTCCAGCTCCCCGCCCATTGCACCGGCGCGGGGGCTTTGCACTGTCACCGGAGACGTCAGGACGAACGGGACACCGACCCCCAGGCCCACTGCAAGCACGGAGATCCCAGAGACCCACAGCCAGCAGCAGCCCAGCCCCGTTCCAACTCCAGAGGAAAACTGCAAACTGGCCGGAGACGTCAGGACCACCAGAAGCCGTTCCCCGAGCTGCGCCCCCTCATCGGGACACCGACCCCCAGGCCCACTGCAAGCACGGAGATCCCAGAGACCCACAGCCAACAGCAGCCCAGCCCAGCCCCGCTCCAACTACAGAGGAACCTGGGTTGCGGATGACGGGGCGCAGCTCGGGGCGTCGTAGGGGCCCATCGGGGAGCGGGTTCCTGTCGGTCTTGACGTCTCCGGCCACCTGCCATCCTCCGGGAACCGTACCGCCCTTGCAGGAGAGTGGGGTTGTTTGCAGTTGCAGAGGGAGGGGGTAAGGGCGGTACAGTTTCCAGTCTCAGCTCCAGTCCAGGGGGGTGGCCGGAGACGTCAGGACCAACGGGACACCGACCCCCAGGCCCACTGCAAGCACGGAGATCCCAGAGACGCACAGCCAGCAGCAACTCCAGCCCAGCCCCGCTCCAACTCCAGAGGAACACGTAGGGGCAGAAGCTGATGGTGTGCAAGGTACGTCTTGTTCTTGGGGTGGCGGATGAGGGGGCGCAGCTCGGGCTGTGGGCATACTGCCACTTGTCGCCGTAGCGGCCCATTAGGGAGCGGATTCCTCTGGAGTTGGAGGGGGAGGGAGGTATTGTGCTGTTTGATCGCCCCCTGCTATCCCAGGGACAGGGAGACACAGCGGCTTTTTAGACTGGTGGGCAATCACTTCCAAAGTTCTGCCCACACAGTCAGTACACCTCTCCTACACTGCATTTCATACAAACATTTATTCTGCAAGAAAAAACTACATTGAAGACTCAAACTCGCGACCGAGTTTACTGCCGGGATCAAGGCGCAAATTCGCGACCTTGCGGATATGAGCCGAGCACTCTACCACTGAGCCAGCCATTAAAATCTACGCTAAAAAAAATTCCATTCCGAAGACCGACAAATTCTGAATTACGAAAAGTGTCTGGTCCCAAGGCTTTCGGATAAAAGGTTGTGCACCTGTATTAAGGTCTAGACTTTTGAGGGCATACCTACTAGTGGTGGGATAAAGAGAGAAGTACATGCACCGGAGGGCAAAGTTTAAGGAACAGAGTGGATTCAAAAGCTAGAAATAGATAGTATACATTATATGAATTGTGATTTTGTGATATGTCGGACTTTCAGCCGATGAACGTATTATTGCTGAGCATCTGAAGAAGACACATTTTATGCTTGTTTACTCCTTTCCCCAAATATTTATCTGCTCAATATCTTTTCTTGTCCTCAGTAATCTGACCGTAATTGTTTCACCCTAAGATATTGATTAACTCTTTTTAAAACAGTCTGAAGAAGGGCCTCGACCCGAAATGTTGCCTATTTCCTTCGCTCCATAGAAGCTGCCTCGCCCGCTGAGTTTCTCCAGCATTTTTGTCTACCTTCGATTTTCCAGCATCTGCAGTTCCTTCTTAAACATTTTGTCTACTCCACTGCAAAATCTCCTCAAGGTATGCCTACTTTGAAGGTTTTCCTCCTTTCTCCGAAGACAGTTTTACAACCTCCTCTTTCACTACCCCCCCCCCCCCCCCCCCCCCACTCTGCAGCATTTCTGTCTACCATTGCTGAGCATCAGGTCAGTGGATGTTGGTGCAGGAAACTATATGATAGAATGAAATTTTGGGAAGGAGAAGGAGGTTCCAAAATCAAAAAAAAATGCACATGATAGAAATAGGAAATAAAATCAGAAAATGCTGAAAAGGCTTAGCAGTTCAGACAGCATCAATGGAAGAGAAACGTTTAATGTTTTGTATCCAGGACCCTCTGTTTCCAGCATTTTCTGTTTTGGTTATCAGTAGATAGTGTTGATATTGTACTTTCAAAGGAATACGATAACTGGTTTAAAAAGAGTTAATCAATATCTTAGGGTGAAACAGTTACGATGTCAGATTACTGAGGACTAGAAAAGATATTGAGCAGATAAATATTTGGGAAAAGGAGAAAACGAGCATAAAATGTGTCCATTGAGCAAGCTAACCTTCAAGGGAGCATGATTGGCTCATGAGATTAATACTAGGATTTGGGTAACTGGAATCTCAATATAAAACACACATAGAAATGTACAGTCTGCTTAGCATGCAACAAAACCCTTTTCACGGTACCTCGGTATATACGTGACAATAAACAAAATTAAATTAGAACAGTACAGCACGGAACAAGCCCTTCAGTCCACAATGTCTGCGCCATACATGATGCCAAAAATGACTTGTTTGCTTGCACTCTTTTTGACAGCCATAGGGTAAGGGGTTTGAATTAGCCTTTTATTGTCTAGGCTTATGATAGAATAATTACAATTCATAGAGAGAAGAAGCTTTTAATGAGGGCCGCATTTTAGAGTGTTGTGTGCAATTCTGATCGCCCTATTAATGAAATGATGTGGAGGCACTGGAGATGATGCAGAAGAGGTTTACCAGAATACTGCCAGGATTAAAGGGTATTAGCAATAAGGAGAGTTTAGACAAACTTGGATTGATTTCTCTAGAGCGGCAGAGATTGAGGGGAGACCTATGGTAAGTATATACAATTTTGAGAGGCAAGGAACCTTAGATAGGTCAGAACATTTTTACCAGGGTGGAAATATCAAACACTAGAGGATATAGCTTTAAGGTTAAAAGGGAGTGTTCAGTGATGCGTGAAGCAAATGTTTTACATAGCGATTGGTGTGTGCCTGGTAAGCACTGCAAAGGTGGTGGTGAAAGCATACATAATACTAGTGTTAATGGAGGTTTTAAGATAGGCACATTACTATACAGGAAATGGAGATATATGGATCACATGTCGACAGAGGAGATTAGTTTAGCTTGGTATCATGTTTAGCGCGGACATTGTGGACCAAAGGGCCTGTTATGTGCTGTACTGTTCTATGTAAATCTCCCCCCCTTATTTTAAACCTATGCCATCTAGTTTTAAATCTTTCTAATCTGGGAAAAAGTCCGAGACTATTTATGGCCCTCAACTGTAGAAATCTCCCTGTGAGGATGTAAAGAAGTGATCAATCATGTCTCGTTATCTGTGACAAAATTGGTTGTGAGTTTTGCTCTGCGGTTTACAATAAAGTGCTAGGACGTTAATAGACTTTTTTTTATCTGTGGCAACATTTGGTTGCCAATAGGAGAGTACATAGTATTTAATTTGTTAACACCATTAGTAGGTTGTGATTCAAGTGTTCTTGATGATATTATGGGAAATGAATGACATTTAGATTCATGATCTATACTGTTGGTGTATTGTAAGGTACTGGCATCGATCTCTGAACCCCAGGAAGTTGGTAGAAGTGAAGTTCTCTCATCTCAGCAGAAATATGACTTTACAGAGAACCATGAAGCTCTACAGATTACCTGATGTAAGTATAGCAAACGGCCTCTATCCTAAAATACATGCTGTGGAAATAGTAAAGTTGATTCTAATTACTCCATTGATATCAATTTCAGAATGCATTTGTTTCAGTGAGAGAACTGAACAGTTTTAGAGCAATAATGTGTTGTATCATTAAATAAATCTCAAAAGTGCTGGGGTAATTCAGCGAGTCAGGCAGCATCTCTGGAGATCATGAATAGGCGACGTTTCAGGTCGGAACCCTTCTTCAGAGTTGTACTGTGATCATGCTTAGAGTGTTTCAAATCACTGTGGCAGTCAATAGTCTTCTAAAATTATAAAGAAATATGCATTCATACTGATGGTTATGTTAATATTGCTATGGCATGTGTGAAATAAAGGAATGAAGTACAGCAATAGTAAAAAGTGGATCAAATCTCATCTGATTAGAAACAGTAGTACTAACTTCTGTTTATCCTAGTGACAATTCCATTGTATTTATTTTTTGTTAGACCCCCAAGACAGCGGGTTTAAGGCCAATGGAACAAAAGGATGTGAAAAGTGTACAAGAGCTGCTCTTTAATTACCTAAAGCAGTTTGAACTTTCTCCTGTGATGAATGATGTAGAGGTGATCCACTGGTTAATGCCTCGTGAAAACATTATTGACACTTACGTGGTAGAGGTAATGCAACTATGTTGTGGGTCTGTATATTTAATGGCCTTGGATATTTATTTTTTTAATTGCTTCCGGTTCCTCTTAATCCATTGACAGGCATCAATTAAGTTAATTATTGACTTTCCACTATTTTTCTCAGTTTGTTGCAGCACTCCAGATTTGACCCTATGGGGGCATCTCATTAGCCAGAAATGAGAAAGCACTATTATAAACATCCATTGAGGCTTTTTTTCACCCTTGATGCTTTTTTGTAGGGGAATGAAAGAGACAAAATAAGTTAAAGCTAATCATTTTTTTTGTTGAAACAGATGCAAACTTTTTGAAAATTACAATTGGGAAAAATACACTTGAAAAGTGCGGTTAGAAAAGATAAAATAGAATCAGTGGTTTATTTAGAATTTAGATTGTTTCAAAAATACAGACGCAGTTCAAATTCTGACAATATTTGCAGAAACAGAATCATATATTCATCAATTTAAGAAAACGTAAATTCAAAGCTCCAGACTTTTACTATATTTTGAAAAGGTACTTCCTGATTCCACTCCTGAAAAGCTTTACTTTTAATTATACGTCTTTTTTTTTTGTTTAATTCATTTGCCAGAGAAAATACTTACACTGTATTTACTGTATCAAGTTTGTCTTAATATTTTAAATATATCAATCAGGTATTTTCATGATCTTTAATGGTTTATTGGGGCAGATGGATACAGTTTAATTTAGTTTATTGTCACGTGTACCAAGGTACAGTGAAAATCTTTTTGTTGTGTGCTAACCAGTCAGCAGAAAAACAATACATGATTACAATCGATCACAATGTCATTTAAAAATATGAAAGCATTTAAGTCATTGCAGTATGGGAATGTTGAAGTTTGGAAAATCCAGCCTACCCAAATAAGTGTGCTAGATGGTGTTCCAGCACGGCACCAAAGACACGTTTGGTTTTGGGCTCTCAGTTGGGCTAACGAACAAAAAATAAATTGCACTCTAGTTGGCTCTGACAGAGTCCTCAGGGCATTGGGCGGGCAGGCAGCTATAGGTCTGATTGTGGATATCTTTTGAAAATGAATTGATCAGTCCTTTGCTGCTGTTCATGGTGGGATTGCATATTTGGCATCAAGGAATATTCAAGGGAATAATTAGGACTGTGTCGTGGGTGAAAGGAGGAGGATGATCAAGGCTTCTTTTATAGGTCAGGGAAGGTGGAAGTGAGAATTAGCTTCTTAGCCAGTCGTCATGGACAGGCATTCAGGATTATGGCCAATGATTGAGGTTCGTTGGCCAGTAATAAGGTCAACTAGTAGGGAAGGAAGTCTGAGATCAAGGCTAGTGGTTGACCAAATTTAAATATGGTTATGGCTGAGGATTCAGGGTATTGATGTGTAAGTGTAAAGCAAGCGGTTGAAGGGTTGCAAAATTAGGAAGGTTCTAAACATTTTCTATCCATGTACCTGTCCAAGTGTCCTTTAATGCTGTTATAGTAACTGCCTCAACGCCTCTGGCAGCTTGTTCCATATATCCACCACACTCTGAATGGAAAAAGTTGCCCTTTGGGTTTCTGTGAAATCTTGCCCCTTTCACCTCAAGCCTCACCTCGATTCCTCTATGCAGGACTGTGCCTTACACGTGCAGGTCGCACCTGCAAGCCTAACTCAAAGTCTCAGAATTACGTTTGAACTGCCTTTGCTGTTATTCCCTTATTCCCTTCAACTTACTTATACTTACCACATGTAATTAGTGCTACATATATTTTGCATGCGATTATCATATCTATTTTATTATGAGTTAATTCCTTAAGAGGAAGGATGTAGATTAGTCTGTCTTTACTATATCACCAAACTGATTATGCATGCTGCACATTCCTAATGTAGTCCAGTCTAAATCTTCATCCCCACCCTGGACTGTTAGTACTGTTAAGATAGTGCGTTACTATCTCCCGGCAGACTTGATGCTGACCAGGGAGACGAAAGCATGTAATGTTCCCTCCGCTTGTACTGCAATAAAGACTATGAGTAATTACCCCTGTGTATGGGTCACATCATTAAACATGGTTGTCAGAAATTATGGACCCCTTACTAGCCTAATTTGGTTCCAGCTTGTTTTAGTTTGTTTTTTTTTAGTTCAATTCATTATTTCACTATGGCTGCCATACTTCATAAGCGAGTACTGAATGATTTCAGACAGCTTTGTGAGTTACGCTCCAATCTCGTAATGGAGCGCCACAGATTTTTTTCGCGCAGCCAAAGGCAAAGTGATTCTTAGCCCTTTCCAGAGTGAGGTCTGCATCACATATGTTCATCTCGCACCTTGTCATTGAGAATACCATATACCAGTCTGTCACAAATAAAACTATCACACAGGTTTTCAAACTCGCATCAGCTGGCGATGTGCTTTAAAGAACTGATATAGGCTTCGACAGGCTCACCTTGCCTTTGGCTGCACGAAAAAAATCTGTGGAGCTCCATTACGAGATTGGAACGTAACTCACAAAGCTGTCTGAACTCGTTCAGTAGGCAGACGGGATTCTGCCGGGACTATCTGAATACCCGCAGCGTTTACCTGGGCTGGGGTGTAGTGGAATCGGCGTACACATCGAGTGGCTTCTGTACCAGCCAAATTGAGGAGAATGGAGGCATGAATGTCTGGTGGTGCAGCATGATGCGTTGCACGGATATAAACGGTGAGATCCTCTTCAAAGATGCGCCAACGCTCAGCGAGGTCTCCATCAAACACAAGCGGTTCAGGCTTACGAAGTATGGCAGCCATAGTGAAATAACGAATTGAACAAAAAAAACAAACTAAAACAAGCTGGAACCAAATTAAGGAGTCCATAATTTCTGACATCCATGTTTAATGATGTGACCATACATAGGGGTAATTACTCATAGTTTTTATTTCAGTACAAGCGGAGGGAACATTACATGCTATCGTCTCCGTGTCAGCATCAAGTCTGCCGGGAGACAGTGACGCACTTTCTTAACAGTACTAACAGTCCAGGGTAATGATGGTGATCTGGGCCAGAGTGCATAAAGGATGTGCAGCATGCATAATCAGTTTGGTGATTTAGTAAAGACAGACTAATCTATACCTATCCTGGGTAAACGACTCTTCATTTACCATACACGTTCTCCCCATGATTCTATACACCTCTACCTGATCACACCTCAGGCTCCTGTGCTCCAAGGAATAAAGTCCTAGCCTGCTCTCCTCTCTCTATAGCTCAGGCACTCGGGTCCTGGCAACATCTTCGTAAACCGTCTCGGCTCTCTTTAAACTTAACAACATCCTTCTTATAGCAGGGTGACCAAAAATGAACACAGTACTGCAAATGTGGCCTCACCAACATCTTGTAGAACTACAATATTTTGTCTCGACTTCTATAGCCAGTACCCTGACTGATGAAGGCGAATGTACCAAAAGCCACCTTTACCACCCTATCTACCTGAGATAGACACAAAATGCTGGAGTAACTCAGCGGGACAGGTCGCATCTCTGGATAACATTTCGGGTTGAGACCCTTCTTCAGACCTGTGATGCCACTTTGAGGGAACTATGTACCTGGTACCCTGTTACAAAATATATCCAATGAATAACTGTGTCATTAAATGCATCCTTGATTCATTTCAGAAATTACAAATTTTGATTATTTCTTGAAACTTACAAAAAACTTTGATGTACAAATTTGGGGTGATGCAAAACCTGATCTTTTTTTAAATTGCTGTTTATGTGTTACTATATTAGCCAGAAGTAATGAGAAATATTTTGTCATACAGTAAATTCACTGTTCAGCATGAAAGGACTGAAATCTAATTTTGTAAATAGCTACATCTTAAAATACAGTTACATTATAAACATGCAAATTTAATATATATGCTAATTTGCTCTAAATGATGCCATTAACATAGAATAGTCCCTTTGTATTTACACATTAATTAGCATTCACGTTTTCCTGAAAGTAGCGGAATAACTTTTCTGAAAGTAGTTGACTAACTCAGAAATAATATTTTTATGCTGTAGCATTAAGGCATCATGGACAGTAAAATCATGGCATCTGTGATCCCCTTACTCACTTCTGATTATATCTTGTATTAATTCACCTTAAGAGTTCTAATATTTGTTTCCAAAATTTGATTCTCCTTGTCTTTAAAAGTTTTGTCTTGAAACTAATCTTCAGTCTTTTTAAACAGAGATTGGCATATTCTTGATTAGTACGGATGTCAGGGGTTATGATGAGAAGGCAGGAGAATGGGGTTGAGAGAGAAAGATAGATCAGCCATGATTGAATGGCATAGTAGACTTAATGGGCCGAATAGCCTAATTCTGCTCCTAGAACTTATGAACTTATTTCTTCAGGTTTGCTTTGTTTAAACAAGTATTTATTATCTTTCAGGGTTCTGAAGGTGTTCTGACGGATTTTGTAAGCTTCTACACATTACCTTCCACAGTTATGCATCATCCTATTCATAAGAATCTCAAGGCTGCCTATTCTTTTTATAATGTTCACACTGAGACTCCACTCAGTGACCTTATGAATGATGCACTAATAATTGCAAAATCGGTAAGCTTTTCATGATCTTTTCTTGAAGTAATAACAGATCTGATCAGATCAGTCGCGGATAATTGTTGCAATGATGCTTTGTAGGCAGTATAATAACTGGAAAATTAATTCTTCATCTCTCAATTGTGCATTAATATTGGTTATTCTTAAAATGAGTTACATTAAAACATGTTCGAGCTATCAGCTTCTAGAAAGGTGGGAAATTGACAACCTTTGTTAAGTGCAGGTTAGGTACCAAGCAAACACAACTTTGTCAATACTGCTGACTCATGCATGGCCAGAACTTATCTAATTTTCTTCAGATTGAGTTCTTCACATGCCTGGTAGACCGTGGGCCAAGGTGCTTTTTTGTTTCATTTTGTGACCCAAATCACGTATCTACCTGCATTTATAACATATTGTGTGAAAATATTATAGAAATCATACCTGAAACTCATCAAGAACAAAACTTGCACATATTTTTAAAATATGGTAAAAACCTCCAATTTTCCGAGTAGTAATTGTCCAATCAAAGCACGTTTGACATTGAGTCGGACGCCAATTGACCAATCACGCGTCTTGTTTCAGGCTAGCTAGGCAGAGAGCACTCAGGGATCATGGCAGAGAGGAAGGTTCGTGCAAGAGGTTTTAACTGTCAAAACAATAATACAATAAACTCACATGATTATCTACACCAGAATGAACCATGACAGTATGATTGATGATTACTGTGAGCTTTCAGCAAGTTGTCATCAAGTTTTTGCAAGAGAGTGAACTGCAGATTACTATGCATGACTACGTTTGAAAGAGTTGAACTTTGAGGAAGACTGGATAAGAATACTTTGAATACCCAACTGTACTAAAGTAACAATGTTCTCCAAAAAGGAGACCGGTTCAAGACATGATTATTATTGTGAGATTGTAGTGTTTTCTTTCGTACATCACGTATAAACAAATAAAAATACAATGTTTCTGTTTGTAAACTAGCCATTCATGACATGCCCACCTATGAAATCTAAACCAAAAGATTGGGAAAATAAATGATTATATACAGTCTACTTTTGCTGTTTAGTGTGTCCAAGTATGAATCCATATAAACCAGGAGCGAGGAATACAACACATCTCATCGATTACCGGAGATGAGCAAGGTCCGCCTGTTCATTTCAGTTACAGCGAGCGTGGTGGTTGGATGAATTTTAATCAACAGGTTCCCGGCAATGTAGTGAGGAATGATCTCGCTGTACAGAGAGGGGATACGCCTCACCGGGACCCCAAAATGTACTGCAGGTCGTGCTTCATTCCACGAGATGGGTTGGGAGACAGCCCGAGGTCAAGCGGTGATTGAGGCCGCTAAGATGTAATGAACAGTGTACTTACTCGTCCAGATCAAGTCGAGCGATCCTGACCACTGGTTCGTGCAAAGTACCTAAAACAAAGTTACTTTCCTCTGGTAGACGCACGATGCTGGAGTAGCTCAGCGGGACAAGCAGCATCTCTGGAGAAAAGGAATAGGTGACATTTGGGGTCAAGTCCCTTCTTCAGACTGAGAGACACAGATATCTTTAATTTCTCTCTCCCCTCACTCAAACAGAAGAAGGGTCTGGACCCAAAACGTCACCTATCCATTTTCTCCAGAGATGCTGCTTGACCCGCTGAGTTACTCCAGCAAGTGTGTCTACCAGAGGAAAGTAACTGGCAGTCAGTGGGGAAAGCACAGGATCTGCCCTCACCCATTAATTAGGCAGGTTCAGGAGTCGATGAAACCCGGGTCAGCACAGCCTGGGCTGCACAAAGTAGCAAACTTGGCTGGGCCGCCAGAGGTAAAGTTGCGGGGAGGGCAGGAGCGTTGAGAAGGAGGGGGTCGGAGATCATGGCAGCGAGTCACTCACCACTGCCGCGGAGCTCTGGGCGCAAAGCCACCGCATTGTGGCCGGGGAGGGAAGTAGCTCTAGCGGCAGCAGGGACCGGACAGCGGAACCGGCCACTACCTCAGCGCCTTCTGCCGGCCCGCCCGCCAGCCACGGTGTCTTCTAATTATTTTAATTAATTCGTGTGCAACTTTTGGCACTGACGAGATACGAATTCCTTCTTAATGATATTTTATCTAAATCTGTGCCAAATTTCAGGTAGATTTCAGACATGGGTCACGAAAGTTAAATTCTAGACGCATTTTCAATGCTCGGCCCACAGCCTATGGGTACATGAAAGCCGTTGGCCATGCACTTTAAATGTAACTATTTGAAGAACAGTGAATGGTAAACTTGCTGCCTAATTGCACCACAGTAATTTGATTTTGCATTGCAGGAGTGTGACAACATGAATTTTGCCTGCTGCAATCCATAGAAATATTTCCCCATCTATTGTCCAACCATACATTTCTTGGTGTTTTTGTTTATAGAATAATTAAAGGGACATTAAAAGAAAAATGTTGATACCTTCTAATATTTCATGCATACTGAGAATGGAATGGAATTTTTGAAGATTTATTATCAATTCTTCTGTCTGTTCATAAGAATATTTTCTTTTTTCACAGAAAGGATTTGATGTGTTGAATGCACTTGATTTAATGGAAAACAAAACATTCCTAGAAAAACTAAAGTTTGGCATAGGTGATGGAAATTTACAATACTATTTGTACAATTGGCGATGCCCAGATATGGAGCCTGAAAAGGTGAGAAAAGTATTGTAAACTCTCAGGCCAAAATATAACTGGGCTAGACCTGAGTCTTAGAATATATCTAGAGAAGTCTAGGTGGATTCTGTTATTTTAGATGCTCCCAGTGAATACTGAGGCAGCAACTTAGCAGAGGAAGATGTTGCACCTGCAATTTGCCCTGGGTGCGTTGGGCAGGAGGATAAAGCATGTCAGAAAATGCTGGAAATATTCAGCAGGCCAGGCTTCATCTTCGGGAAGAGAAACGGTAAACATTTCAAGGGAGAACTGTGTTATGAAATGTTGACACTTTTTCTTCCCAGAAATTATAATTATTTCCAGCATTAGTTGTTGATGTTTTACATTCCCAACATCTGCAATTAAAAATAAATGACCATGAGTCATTTCTGCTGGTCTCATCATATTCTTACCAATTAGATAAGAGCACAGAACAGCACAGAAACAGGCTCTTTGGTCCATATTGTTTGTGCTGAATATGAGGCCAAGTTAAAATAATCCATTCATTCCCTGCATGTCCATGTGCCAATCTAAAAGCCTTAAACACCACAATCATATCTGCTTTCAACACCACCCTTGGCAGCATGTTCTAGGCACTCAACACTCTAAAAAAACAAACTTGTTCTGCACATCCCTCTGAAACATTTCCCTTCTGATGTTAAAGCTATGCCCTTTAGTTGTTGGCGCCAATAGTGTGTACGTTTAGTCATTTTATATATGCAAATTAGCTAATTATTTAACATTTTGCATCGAATGAGCTGGTTTTTAATCTTGTACACGCAATAAAACTTATTTATATTTTGACTTTTTAAAACTTTTACATAAAGTTGTTATTGTTTTTGTAGGTTGGTCTAGTGCTGCAGTAGAACATTCTACTCTCTCTGTGGAAGCCTCTTCATAGAATGCCAATGCCATGCCTTTGATCAGTGACAAAAGTCTACCAGGTGAACACAGAATTCAATAAAAGGAGCTGGTAGTTTCAACCAAGTTTTGCTTTCAACAGAATGGAGACTATTGATTCTTTTTAGGACTTGATTTTACTGTGCAGTGGTGTTGCATAATTCCATGGTGTTTTGTTGGGAGTTTAAACCTTTAAGAAGTTTATCTGATAACCATTTGCCATCTGAATGACAATTCTCACGAATAACTGAGGATTTTGTATGCACTTTGTTTTATTAAATTCCAGAGGCAGATCTGCAATTAGATTTTCATAATGAACTTGTTGCTGCTGCTAAAGATAGTAAGGAACAGAAAGAGGGGTTCTTTTGCAGAATGACAGCTAAGTATTTTGTACAAATGAAGTGCGCAATAGTAAATTGTGAAGAAAATTGTTACTATTGTACGTGGCAGGTGTTCTTGTACTGCCAGACATTTCTATTTATTGACCAGTGTTTTTTTAATTGTTCACAATGGGGACGCTGAAGAACCATGGTATGAACTGACTTACTTTTACTCGGTTGCATCAAGTTTGCAAGACGGGGTGAGATTTGTTGAATTAATGCAATTTCCAGCAAAACAAATGAATCAGAAGGTGCCCCATGCTATTCTGTATGCACCCTCAATGTTGACAGTGCAATTTGGCTGCTCGTAGTGTTCATGGCTTACTTGTGAAAGAGGCTGCATTCCCACAATTTTTTTTATTGTACAGCTGAGACAAGGTTTGTCACTTAGTTTTTAAGCTTTTTTAGATGCCACCTGGTGTGGCCCAATAATAGTGGTAAAAATGCTTGTTTTACAATTCCGAGGGCAGAGGTTGAGTCCAAGAACTGTGACGTTTCAGCTATACGCCTGGGCCGCAACTCATTTTTAGGTCTCTGGCAAGCCAATACATAAATAGCTGAGTTGGTGGTAGATGAATAAAACAGCAGCCGAGGAACGCTGCTCCGAGAGGATTTAATATCAAAATGAATCATGATTGATTAGCATCTTCCTCCAGCCAAGCCATTGATCTTTGGTTACATATGAAAACTTGGGTATTTTTTCTCCCCAAAAACCTGGATATTGAGTCAGGTGTATGTGTGTTTTTTTAAAACTGCTCCTGTAGGTAACTGACAGACTAAATCAAAGGGAAATCATTTTTTAAAAGAAAAAACTGAAAGCTTTGTTCTATGTTGTGTTTTCCACAAATTATGTTACGAGGAAGGGATAGGGCCTTGTTTGAGCATGTTTAGCTGTTTAACAGCTTAAAACTTTGCCTGGAGAAATGACAGGTTGCATATAGTTTACTTTTATTGTTATGCATGCTTCACTGAAAAGGCCCCACACTAGAAAATGTGTGCAAGAAACTATCCATTCCTCAATCAGTTCTCAAGAGGTCAAACATGGTTTATATGTTGCCAGACGAAGAATGTACTTTTTCATTTCAGTAATGTTTTCAGTTCACCAGCATGACTGTTTGATGTCTAAATTAATAAACAAATTATTTCAACTTTGTTAGAACCTGCATATGCTTTGATTTAATTCCTTCCACATTCAAAACCGTTCACACCAGTTTTGCAGAGAAAGTACACGACTGACAGTGTTATTTTCATATATTTATGAGAACCCGTTGCATTTTCCTAGGTATTTTAACTGGGATTAGAAGGGTAAATTGTGCATGTAGGTCAGTTACGTTACAGTTTACTAGAAGTTGTATGAGACTTTAATGATATTTTGTAAAGACGAAACTGCTAACCTGTGACCCTGAGCAAAGGTCAGTACTTAAAATATGGGAGATGATTAGTGGTGAAAAGGAAACTTATCATGGATGCATCTGCAAAAAAATTCTAGAATGAAAGCTGAAATAGCAAATGTACTAGAAAATACATGTGGGTAAAAATGAATCATATAATATGTTAATTTATTAAAACACAATCAGGAGAATAAATACAGTGAATGCAGTATTTTACCCAGAGTAGTAAAATCAAGAACTTGGGTGCATTCAGACCATTTTTCTTAAATGGAAGAACTTTGAAATCATTAGGACTCTTCATAGAGCTGGCCAAACTGAGAAGAAGGGCCTTGGTCAGGGAAGTGACCAAGAACCTGATGGTCACTCTGACAGAGCTCCAGAGTTACTCTATGTAGATGGTTTAACCTTCCAGAAGGACAACTATATCTGCAGCACTCCACCAATCAGGCCTTTATGGTAGAGTGGCCAGACGGAAGCCACTCCTCGGTAAAAAGGCACATGATAGTCCGCTTGGAGTTTGCCAAAAGGCACGTAAAAGAGATTCTCTGGTCTGATGAAACCAGGATTGAACTCTTTGGCCTGAATGCCACGTGTCACGTCTGGAGGAAACCAGGCACCGCTCATCACCTGGCCAATACCATGCCTACGATGAAGCATGGTGGTGGCAGCATCATGCTGTGGGGAGGTTTTTCAGCCGCAGGAACTGGGAGACTAGTCCGGATTGAGGGAAAGATGAACTGAGCAAAGTACAGAGAGATCCTTGATGAAAACCTGCTCCAGAGCATTCTGTACCTCAGACTGGGGCGGAGGTTCACCTTCCAACAGGACAACAACCCTAAGCACATAACCAAGAAAACGCAGGAGTGGCTTCGTGACAAGTCTGTGAATGTCCTTGAGTGGCCCAGCCAGAGCCTGGACTTGAACCCAATCGAACATCTCTGGAGGGACCCGAAGGTTATCCATTTTGGTGGCAAAAACAGGAAAGCAAACTTATCTAAATGGTGGCCGACTAGGAAAAGGGGAGATGCAGCGAGACCTGGGTGTCATGGTACACCAGTCATTGAAAGTAGGCATGCAGGTGCAGCAGGCAGTGAAGAAAGCGAATGGTATGTTAGCTTTCATAGCAAAAGGATTTGAGTATAGGAGCAGGGAGGTTCTACTGCAGTTGTACAGGGTCTTGGTGAGACCACACCTGGAGTATTGCGTACAATTTTGGTCTCCAAATCTGAGGAAGGACATTATTGCCATAGAGGGAGTGCAGAGAAGGTTCACCAGACTGATTCCTGGGATGTCAGGACTGTCTTATGAAGAAAGACTGGATAGACTTGGTTTATACTCTCTAGAATTTAGGAGATTGAGAGGGGATCTTATAGAAACTTATAAATTTCTTAAGGGGTTGGACAGGCTAGATGCAGGAAGATTGCTCCCGATGTTGGGGAAGTCCAGGACAAGGGGTCACAGCTTAAGGATAAGGGGGAAATCCTTTAAAACCGAGATGAGAAGAACTATTTTCACACAAAGAGTGGTGAATCTCTGGAACTCTCTGCCACAGAGGGTAGTCGAGGCCAGTTCATTGGCTATATTTAAGAGGGAGTTAGATGTGGCCCTTGTGGCTAAGGGGATCAGAGGGTATGGAGAGAAGGCAGGTACAGGATACTGAGTTGGATGATCAGCCATGATCATATTGAATGGCGGTGCAGGCTCGAAGGGCCGAATGGCCTACTCCTGCACCTAATTTCTATGTTTCTAAAATAGCTGTGCATCGACGCTCCCCATCCAATCTGACAGAGCTTGAGAGGATCTGCAGAGAAGAATGGGATAAATTGCCCAAATAATGGGTGTGCCGGGGTTGTAATCGCTGCCAAAGGTGCCTCAACAAAGAACTGCGTAAAGGGTCTGAATACTTTTGTAAATGTGATATTTCAGTTATTTCTTTTTAATTATTTTGCAAACATTTGATAGGATACAGAGGGTGGTGGGTATATGGAATGATCTGCCAGAGGAGGTAGTTGATGCAGGTACTTAAACATTTATAACACATTGGGGCAGGTACATGCTTGACAAGTCTATGCTTTTCCAGATGTGAGTAGAACCTAATCCTATCAATCTTTTGGAAGTACATACAAAGAAGTTTCAGAGTGAGCAATTAAAAAAATAACGGCCTTTTGTACACAATGTTAAGTTTTAATTTTTACATGCACTTTAAAGATGCAAATAAAGAATAGAAACTCACAACAGTTTCTGTTCTCCTGGGGCTTAGCCAATTTTCTGCTTGTGTTAATAATACCAGGGAGAAATAGATTGTCAGTAATGGTGACGTTATACTGTTTTTGTTGGGTCAGTTTAGGAATTAAGACTTTCTTCTTGCTCTTCCCCAAGCTGAGCTGAAAAATACATCAAATATTCCAGAATAGATATTTAGACAATAGGTGCAGGAGTAGGCCATTCGGCCCTTCGAGCCAGCACCGTCATTCACTGTGATCATGGCTGATCATCCACAATCAGTACCCCGTTCCTGCCTTCTCCCCATATCCCTCAACTCCGCTATCTTTAAGAGCTCTATCTAACTCTCTCTTGAAAGCATCCAGAGAACTGGCCACCACCGCCCTCCGAGGCAGAGAATTCCAGACTCACAACTCTGTGAAAAAGTATTTCCTCATCTCCGTTCTAAATGGCCTACCCCTTATTCTTATACTGTGGCCCCTGGTACTGGACTCCCCAACATCGGGAACATGTTTCCTGTCTCTAGCGTGTCCAAACCCTTAATAATCTTATATGTTTCAATAAGAGAACGTCTCATCCTTCTAAATTCCAGAGTATAGAAGCCCAGCCGCTCAATTCTATCAACATACGACAGTCCCGCCATCCCGGGAATTAACCTGTGAACCTACGCTGCACTCCCTCAATAGCAAGAATGTCCTTCAAATTTGGAGAACAAAACTGCAGAATGAATTGCTCTTTACTCCTATACTCAACTCCTCTTGTTATGAAGGCCAACATGCCATTCGTTTTCTTCACTGCTATCTGTACCGGCAATGCTTACTTTCAGTGACTGATGAACAAGGACCCCCCCAGATCCTGTCGTACTTCCCCTTTTCCCAACTTGACACCATTCAGATAATAAACTGCCTTCCTGTTTTTGCCACCAAAGTGGATAACCTCACATTTATCCACATTAACCTGCATCTGCCCACTCACCCAACCTGTCCATGTCACCCTGCATCCTCATAGCATCCTCCTAACAGTTCACATTGCCACCCAGCTTTGTGGTATAGTGGTTGTGGAATCAAATAAATTATGAATTGAGCTGGCTATATAAGCTGAACTTAGAGGGACCTGTGGAAGAAACCAGTAAAATAAATTTAGGTATTGAGCACCCATCAGATTGGCAGGAAGTGAAGACTTTGTCTGCACTGTGACATATACAAATTATAATACAGTTAGATATCAAATGCAGGTAGTTGATGAAGGCATGATCAACAATGAATGACGAGTTTAACCAGGGCACATTTGTTGTGATGTGACAAAAAACAGACTCGGATTTTTGAACAGGTAAATACCAGGGTATAAAATCGGATCTTTTCTGGCAGGCTGCAAATCGGATAGAAGAAAGAACGCAGATGAAATTAGGAATACATCTTCTAAACATGCAATGACAATAGTTTTCTACGAAAGCCTGCATCTGTGGTTTAGAGGATACTAACATCCTCATCCAAGAAACCATGAATAGTGGGCTGGAGTGTGGGATACTACGTGTCTAGGTATCATGGGCAGTGCAAATAAAGGGAAGGCAAGAGCCTCAGCCCAATCTCTCACCTGATACTTCACAGCTCAAGTTGTATTTGAATTTTTTTTTAAATGTCATTGCTGGAAAATGAAATTACCAAATTCAGAAATTTGAACTCAATACATAAAGAACTGCCAGGTAAAGTGATGCAAGGATATTACTGACAGAAAAAACTACAAATCAAACAGGTTCACTAGAGCATTAAAATCCCATGGAGAAAAATGCAAGAGACACAAGAATTGTAGATGCTAGAATCTGGAGCAAAAACAAAGTGCTGGAGGAATTACAGTAGGTCAAGCAGCATCTGTAGAGGGATAGACAGACAACGCTTGAGGTTTAGACCCTTCATCTGGCCTTAATTTTTCACTCATTGTACTGATATTAGTATAGAACATACATGAGAGAATAAATAATGTATCAGTTAGAACAGTTTAAAAATGCTTTAGATGGTTTTAATGCAAACTATACTTTAATGCAATGATTGTGCCATACATGACCTACTGTATAACAACTTGGTCACTGGCATGTAAGTCCACACTAAAGCCTGTTGAAATTGCTTATAAACAAGCCCTAAAAACTCTTGACAAAAAGGCCAGAATGTACCATCACTGTAGCATCCTGAAGAAATTTGATCTGCTGAGCTGGGAAAACGTAATAAAATATTCGGACTCGATTTTGGTTTACAAAATCTTCCGTGGACTAGCCCCACCTCCATTAAAGGACTTCATAAAGAAAAACACAAATAGGTCGACAAGAGCAGCCTCCAGGGGTGATTGTATAGTCCCGTTTAGGAAAAGTGTCTTTGGGCAGTCAGTATTTTCATATCGAGCGTCGCAGACCTGGAACGCGATACCATGCGTCATACGGGATCTGCCAACCCTTGCCTCATTTACCAAACATCTAAAAACATGGTTACTGCAAAATCAAAATTGCAATCATAATCTACCTTAAAATTATCCTATGGTACTCTTTTATTGCTACTTTTTTACTTTGTTTGTTTTGTTTTTGTCTTTTGTTTTTACCTTGTTTGGGATGTGTTTACCTTGTGTGGGACTAAAGATGGAAATTAGCTACTGGCTACAATCTTGCATATTACATGCAAATGTTTATTAATATGCACTGTCCCTAATAAAATCAATTCAAATTCAATTCAAATTCAAAACTATCCTGTATATGATAGGAAACTAAAAGAAATCCCAGATTCACATAAAGGAATTGCAAGAAATATTTATTTTATAACATTATATATGGTGAAACTGTGTTCCCAACTCTTCTGTTCCTTTATAATGTACAATTAAGTTCAGTTTTGTTAACGGGTCCATCAACAAATCCTTGATTTATCAGAAAATAAAGACTGCACATGGCAGAAATCTGAAACCTATATTAAAAACAGAAAGGTTATTGACGTGAAATGCTAACTGTCCAACTGGGTCGAAAATTGAGCATTCTTGACCATGTTTTATCTTGGTCTGTTGTGTCCACAAATGATATCTGACGTTATGCAATTCCCAGCATTTTCCAGTTCTAATTTAGAATCCCAGCAACTGATTGTTACTTTTTCTTTTTTGGCTTTCGAATTTTATTTGGATTTGGAAACACCTTCTTTATTTTTAAAGGTAGCAATGTCACTCCTGCTCCTTGCTGCCTTGTATTGCACAATTCTAAAGGAACCTCTCTTGATTCGAATTTACGCTTCAGACTTTGTGGACGTGCGACGTCCATTTCTTCACTCTTTGGCATTTCACTGGTCTCTTTAAAGTCCAGCGACTCCAATCCTGGGGCACTCTCAACTTGCTGACTTTGCTGCATCCACGAAACATTTAAAGGAGGCACCTGTGGGCCAATGGCATTAATCATTTCAATAAAAGTCTCTGAATTATTTTTAAATCCCAGTGCAAGTGTGGATTTTAAACCCAGCAAAGGTGCCACCGTTTCGCTCAGTCGGGCAACTTGACAGGCAGGGACCGTTCTACTTACACTCAGCTGTATGAGGTGCTGGGTCATCATAGGGGGTTTTGCTGACTTACACACCAGAACCAGACACAATTCATCTTTTTCTAAAGCCCGAGTTACTTCATTGATTCCAATGGCCAGCTGTTTCCTAAGATCCACATTAGTCCATCCTTGTTTGGCCTCTGGAATCTTGATCACTTTATCATCTTCTTTCAAATGTTCTGTCTTCTTTTGGCCTTCGCTGATTTCTGCATAGTTTCCTTCCATAGCTCTATTTTCTTGATTTTTTGGCGTCTTGGAAGCCCTTAGTTTCCTGGGCCTCTGAATAGGTTCCTGTTTGTACAAGTTAGTCTGTTGAAATGTTTCCTGTACCTTCTGTAGGATGAATTCCATATTTTCCCTTTTCAAAGGGCTCCACTCTAAAACAAATGGATTGCTGAACGAAATCTTAGCCTTTGGCGGTCGCATTTTCCGTACCCCTTTTTGCACTACTTTGGCTGGGGTTTCCATGTTTAGATTTGAGAGGAATAAGATCCAATGTATAAAACTGTCAACCTGTTAAAATAAAACACAGGTTTATTTGAAAAGCAAGCAAACAAACTTCAATGAAAACAAAAATTCTGCTCTCTATCAGAAATCCCTACGGGCTGGCATCTGGTTCACGAGATGATGTATGCTGCACTCTCTTTTCACTCAGCAGGGTCCTGGGTTCCATGTTTCCTTGCTACCTCTAGGGTTCACTGGAAAATGTAGTGCAATATTTTGTACCATCTTAAAATAAAGCAAATTATGTATATTGGGGTACAATCTGCTATCAAAGTACAAAACATGACACAAGAGACTAGATGTTGGGATCTTTACCAAAACGCTGAAGTAACTGAGCAGTCAGGTAGCATCTATGGAGGAAATGCATAGGCGACATTTCTTCAGAATGATTGCAGTGGGTGAAAGGTTTGTGCCCAAGCCCCCCCTTTCTACAACCAGTCTGAAGACCTGCCCCCCTACTACAATCAGTTTGAAGAAGGATCCCAACCCAAGGCACCGCCTATCCATTCCCTCCGCAGATGCGGCATGACCTGTGCTATTCCAGAACTTTGTGTGTTGCTCAAATGTCCTAACCATGGTGCCTGTCTTATTGGAGTTTTACTATGAACGAGTCTAACAGTTTGGTTAACCAAACTAAAACCAGAGAGGTGAGAATTCAAATTATAAATCTGCATACTGAAAAGACTAGTCTCATCCACCGAGACAGCTGTGCACGATTGCAACTGCAAGAATACATAAGATAGTCCCCGCCATTGTAGAAGTTAATTTTTAAGATAGTGTTCCAAGTTTTTGTCAGCAGACATAAACTTTCCTTTTCAGTTTAAACTTGTAGGCAAATGTTCATTAAAAGAAATTCAAGTTCGAGTTCACATTTATCGTCACATGCACCAATTAAGGTACAGGGGCCTTTGAACGGGGCCGTTGCCGATGGTCGCTGTTCAAGCCCTCTCGTCGGGATGATCGAAACTCCGGCGTCGGGACGGATCAAAACACTCTGGAATGGAGCTCCCGAGTCGGCCACTTCTTACTCCGGAGACTGCTGCTTCACTGTTAAAGTCCACAGGCCCCGCGGTCGGAACACTTCCTCAGCGCTCCTCGGCAAAGGATTCGCCCACTCCGCAAAGGTAAGACCGCGCTTGGGCTTGAAGCACCGGGCCGGTCTCCAGGAAAGGCCGCACCAATCCAGTTGTTAGGCCGCAGGTGTGGACTCAGATATGACACGAGGTAAGTGACTGAAAACAGTTTCCCCCTATTTCCCCCCACCCCGCACATAAGACATACGAGAAACATTAAAACATACATTTTAGACACACTAAAAAAAATTTAAAAAGTTGAAATAACACAGGCTGCTGGTGAGGTTGCCATCTCAGCGCTACCCTAGTGATCAATAGTTTACATCTCCAAGATCAAACTTCTGAAATTTTACTTTTCATCTAATTTACTAGCAAATAGAATGAGATGGCCTGTCAAGCATTTTAGACTTTGGTGACAATCATCTCTACTATTCACAATCACAATAATACTTTATTAGCCAAGTATGTTTTGCAACATACGAGGAATTTCATTTGCCAAGTCAGTCATACAAATAAAAAGCAACGGAACACACAAAATACATTTTAACATAAACATCCACCACCGTGACTCCTCCACATTCCTCACTGTGATGGAAGGCGAAAAAAAGTTCAAATCTCTTCCCTTCTTTGCTCTCCCACGGTCGTGGGCCTCGAGCCCTCTGTTGACGGGACGATCTTGAGTCCCATAGCCGGTGGCGTTTGGGCCCTCCGCATCGGGGCAATCAGCTCCTGCATCGGGGGGGGGGGGGGGGAATGTCCGCTCCCCCTCTTGGTTTTTGGTTTCTTGGTCCTCCAAAATATTCCAAATGGAATTTAAACTGGAGGTGGTGGAGGGAGGACTTAAGCCAGAAAGGGTTATTGGGAAGAAAGAGCTACTTTAAATTTAGTTGCATCTGGTTGGGTAACTATAGTAGGGTGGAGATTATTCCATGCTTTAATTGTGCGGGGGAAGAACGAATTGCTGTACATATCTGTCTTTGTAGCTGGAATCACAAATTGGATCGAATGCCCTTGTCTGCTTCTAATTGGTTTGGGTTTGGTGTAGGTCTTGTAATCTATGTCGAGCTGACCCTCGCCGGCGATCAAACCCCGCGTTGGGGCTGGTCGAGCCTCTGCGTCGTTGGAGCTCCGGACTAGCCTCTCTCTCGAGACTACGAGCTTACAATGGTAAAGTCCGCAGGCTGTGGTTGGAGCGATCCCAGGCAAGGGATCGGCTCCAATGTTAAGTCCACGCCCCGCGGTAGGGCTCAAGGTCAGCCTGAGGAGGCCTCCAACTCCACCGACGGTAGGCCACATTGCGATCGGAGATGCAATCCGGAAAATAATCGCATCTCTGGCAAGGTAAGAAACTGAAAAAAGAGTTACCCCCGACCCCCACATAAAACAAACCGGGGAACATTTACACAAACTTTTAACACACTAAGAATTTTTTTTTAATTAAAAATTCTACTTTTGATTATACATCGCTTCACTTTTCTGACATTTATAGTTTTCATTCCAGATGGTTTTTATGTTTATTATGAACGGACAATTTATTTGTACTTCCATACGATATAAAATAATTATTCAATCCATAGTCATCAAAGTTTTACCATGTTTTAAATTACAGCCCCAATTAGCTAGCTTCATTTAGCCTGTTCTGGCATCACTTCTATATTTAACAGTGGGCAATGTTAAATTTCAAAAGGACCTAGATGTGCTTGTAAACAAGTCACTGAAGGCTAATGTGCAGGTGCAGCAAGTGATTAATAAGACAAATGGTATAATGGTATAACAGGAGCCGTTAGAGCGGGAGGAGCAGCGTCCGGGCAGTGAGTTGAAAAACCGAGCGCTGGGCTTTGTTTCACAGAGGCCCAGGAGCCGTTGGAGCGGGAGGAGTGCCTACTTTCAATGACTGGTGTACCACGACACCCAGGTCTCATTGCATCTCCCCTTTTCCTAATCGGCCACCATTCAGATAATAGTCTACTTGCCTCCAAAGTGGATAACCTCACATTTATCCACATTATACCTCATCTGCCATGCATTTGCCCACTCACCCAGCCTATCCACGTCACATCCTATCTGCTCCAGTTCGAACAAATGCCTCGGAACTGGCCGGCAGTTCATTCTACAGCTAGACAATGATCCCAAACATACTTCTAAAGCAACAAAGGAGTTTTTCAAAGCTATAAAATGGACAACTCTTTAGAGGCCAAGTCAATCACCTGATCTGAACCCAATAAGCGAGCTTGGTATTCTGAAAAACGCAAGGAATAATGGGACTGTATAACCTGTGCATAAATTCTTATCTTTATTATTCATGATTTATGTGTAAAAATATATTTAATCTGAGGAATGGGGGGGGGGGGGGGTGCCAGGTAGCAGGAGAGCTGGGTGTAACAGCGAGGTAACGGGCAGATGCGAGTGGGAGACGCGGGGGGGGGGGGGTGCCAGGTAGCAGGAGAGCTGGGTGTAACAGCGAGGTAACGGGCAGATGCGAGTGGGAGACGGTGGGGGCGGGGTGAGGTGGGAGACGGGGGAAAAGACTGGACCGGTGGAGAGACATTCACGGCAGTTGCTCGCACACAGACCCGTGCCTCATCCGTAGCCAGGATCGAACCCGGGTGCAGAACTGCCACTAGAGAGAGAGAGAGAGAGAGAGAGAGATAGAGTGTGTGTGCGCGTCTGTGTGTATGTCTGTGTCTGTGAGCGTGAATGCCTGTGTTTGTGTGTGTCCGGCTAAAGACTTCCAGACCGACTGGACATCGGCCCAGAGCTGCGATCCCCAGGCCCACAGCCAGCGCAGTGAAGCAGCAAACCCAGCTCCACTCCGCCTGGCCAACCGATGGGACAGCGGCCGATGACCGGCGCTCGAGGCACCGAGGGGGCCAAACGACAGCCACTAGACAAGGCGAGAGGCGCAGCCGATGGTCCCTGGCCTGCTGGAGCCCCCTGGGAACAAGAGCAGATCCGGAGCCAGCGCCCCCCCCCCCCCCATGCCGGCTACAAGTCCGGGGCCGCCACCGCCCCGCCAGCGCAGGACACCCCCGTACAGGGGCGGAACACCCGGGAGGGGACGGCCCAGCAGCAACTCAACAGCGCCCGCAGTGCCGGAGATGGCTGCAATACAGACCTGGCAGAGCATCACCAGAGAAGTCATCCAGCAACTGGTGATGCCCATGAATCGCAGACTTCAAGTATTAATTGCATGCAAAGGATATGCAACAAAATACTAAACATTACTACTTTCATTTACTTGACATTGCTGTGTCCCAAACATGATGGTGCCCTGAAATGGGGGGGGACTATGTATAAACACTGCTGTAATTTCTACATGGTGAAACCAAAATGTATAAAAATGGCCTTTATAAAAATCTGACAATGTGCACTTTAACCATATGTAATTTTTATTCTCACAAATCTCAAATTGTGGAGTACAGAGGCAAATAAATAAATTATGGGTCATTGTCCCAAACATTATGGAGGGCATTGTATATTACAATAGGATTTGATTACAGGAACAAGGAAGTCAGTGCATTGCAGAGGGCCCTGGTGAGATCACACCTGGAGCACTGTGTACAGTTTTAGTCTCTGTAGGTTTGCTATGTGAGGAGCGATTCAATAAACTGGAGTTTAGAGGAATGAGAGAATCATCAAAACATGGAAAATTCTTAGAGAATTTGACATGCTAGATTCAGGAAAGATTGATGATAGACACAAAATGCTGGAGTAACTCAGCTAGACAGGCAACATCTCTGGAAACATGGAATGGGTGATGTTTCGGGTTGAGACCCTTTTTCAGACTGAGCTCAGTCTGAAGAAGGGTCTCGACCCAGATCCTCACCCATTCCTTCTATCCAGAGATGCTGCCGGTCCAGCTGAGTTACTCCAGCATTGTGTTTATCTTCGGCGTAAACCAGCAGCTGCAGTTCCTTCCTACACATTCATGCAACCACCATCGACCTATTTTCAAAAATACACTGCTAACTCAGCAACAAGCAATTATCCCCATAAGAGTCATTGACCTGAAACTGTTTTACTCTCCATGTCTGCTGCAGACCTGCTGAGCGTTTCCAACATGTTTTGTTTCTGCTGGTAGTGGTAGCAAGCATTTGATAATGGTCTGGAGCAGAGGGATACAATGGTCTCGGCACGGTGTGAATAGTACTGCTAACCAAACATGCTATAGGATCTTTGCTGCTAACTATTACCAAAGTTCCAAGTACAAGTTCCGGCTTCTGCCCCTTATCCCCTCCAACCTGGATTAAATGATTGTACATGTTCTCTCTGCCCCTCTTCTTGCACGATTAGAAACATGGTACTAAAAATATTTCAATGTAACATCACAGGATGAGGCGTTATCGCCAAAAGTAACATTTTCAAAAAGCAATTTTCCATTTAACAAAATCGTTATCTCATCACGTTGTGCTCTACAAATATTAAAAGTCAATGTCTTACAATACGGTACATTTTATTTCTGGTTAATTAAAAGCAGCGTATTGTAGCATAGGACTAAAAGCTCCATGGAGCCTGGGCAGCGGTTTGCACGGAAAGCTACTCACCTCGCTAAGCGGCACAAATTCACCAGAGACTCTCCGTTAATGTGTCCAAGGCCTTCCAACATCAAAACACCGGTTCTGCTCCAGGTTTCTGCATGGACGGTGCGCGAACCCGTCCGGGCCACATTCCACGCACACGGTGCGCTAGCTAGTCCGTCCGGGCCACGTTCCACCACTCACTGTGCGCGAGTCCGTCCGGGCCACGTTCCACCATTCACTGTGCGCGAATCCGTCCGGTTCATATTCCAGTTGAACAGCGGGTGTTGGTAATCAAAGATCTTATAGCGGAGCAAGATAGGCCGATCTTGCGCAATGCAATGGGCTGACGTGTAGTACGCTACGGACATTTCTTTCGTCCATTCCAGTAACCGGAACCTACCCGGCCCGACCCGACTCGCAGTGTAATCAACGTTGCGGGGGAACAGTTTGTGTGTGATATAGGGTTAGATTCATAATTCTGTTCGTTCATAATTCTGTTAATTCTTGTTAAAGAATAAAATTTGACTCTGGTAATTTTCTTTTTAAATGTTTTTTAACTCATTTCTTTTTAAATGGCTCATAAGCTGTGTTTGAGTTGATTTTGTAGTAAGGAACCTACTCGACCCGACTCGCAGTATAGGGTGATTTCACGAAAGGTCACTGGAGCGTAGATCCGCATCCACGTGACCGAAAATTTTAACTGGAGTACATGCGTCACTTGCGGTACATGTTAGTGGATGGGAAAACACGCACTTTCACACCCGTTAAAAACATCGAAAACGGCCCGTTTTTGAGCTGCAATTTACTGTACCGGTCGGGGTGACCGTGAGGAACAGCTACCTAAATGTATAGTAAAAAAAAGATAGAAACTAAGGTAAATTCAAGAGGGAGCTGAAGGTGTCAAAACAGCGGAAGTTGATAGCGGACATTTGCCGTAGAGATTTAAAGATCGAAAATATCGGGAATTATCGCGTTTGCTCGCTGCATTTCATCAAAAGTGGCATTGTTGACTTTTTATCTTTATTCATTTGTTAGATGAAAAGTATTAAAAGTTAAAAATCCGTCAGTAAAATTGCAAAATCGCCCATGGTGGGTTTTAACATGCAAAATGAAAATGCTTCTGAAGCTCCATTTACCATTTAAATAATCGTAAACTATCAATGCGTTTTGAAATAAATTTTACTGAGATGCAAGCTAAGGAATGGGAACGCCATGCACGTGCAACAAGAAGAGAGTATTAAAGCAGGTTTGGTTGCAGCTCAAGCATCTATAGTTCTGCAAGTTGATGGCGTTCTTGTGCACATTGTCTATCCTGCTCACAGTGGGTGCCCAAGCAGGATTGTTGACATCATTCCATGCTGCAGGCTTGTCTGTTATTAGATGAAAAATAAATAAATAAGTAGTTTGGGTGATTGTGCAGGCTTTAAACAAGAAACATTGAGAAATCTATTTTGGCAAATAATAAAATGTCCTGCTTTTGTCCAACTAACAGCTGACAATTATCCCATTTATCAATTTATTTCAAAACGCATTGATAGTTTACGATTATTTAAATGGTAAATGGAGCTTCAGAAGCATTTTCATTTTGCATGTTAAAACCCACCTGAGAACCATGGGCGATTTTGCAAATGAATAAAGATAAAAAGTCAATAATGCCACTTTTGATTAAATGCAGCGAGCAAACGCGATAATTCCCGATATTTTCGATCTTTAAATCTCCACGGCAAATGTCCGCTATCAACTTCCGCCGTTTTGACACCTTCAGCTCCCTCTTGAATTTACCTTAGTTTCTATCTTTTTTTTAACTGTAAATTTAGGTAGCTGTTCCTCACGGTCACCCCGACTGGTACAGTTAATTGCAGCTCAAAAACGGGCCGTTTTCGATGTTTTTAACGGGTGTGAAAGTGCGTGTTTTCCCATTTACTAACATGTACCGGAAGTGACGCATGTACTCCAGTTAAAATTTTCGGTCACGTGGGTGCGGATCTACGCTCCCGTGACCTTTCGTGAAATCACCCTATAATCTTTAATCAACATTGCGGGGAAACAGTTTGTGTGTGTGATATAGGGTTAGATTCATAGTTCTTTTTAAAGAATTAAATGTTTATAAAAGTTGACTCTGATAATTTTCTTTTTTAATGTTTTTTAAATCATTTCTTTTTAAATGGCTCATATGCTGTGTTTGAGTTGATTTTGTATTACACTTGCACTCTGTAATTCATTCATTTAATCACACTGTTCACAACTGCAGTATTTGGGAAAATAATCACAATATGAAGATTCCAGTTGCTCTAGCCCTGGAATGTTACTTAATGTTTTTGTGTCTATGGAGTTGTTTCTCAACAATAAAATGGGTCTGGTCTTCCCAATAGCCAGAGAGTGGAATGAGATCTGCCTGTAATGGCGGGGTTATCTAAATTAAGTATTTCACAAAATTAAATTTGTTTAAGCAAGATTTACAAATGATGTATAACTTAAGGATGGTTTTATTCAGCGAGCATACAACTGATTAGATTGTGCTGGAAAGAACACACATATATGAATGTGATATAGATGTATATAATAATATTACACACACATTTACATTTCTTCTGATTTTTATATCCAATGATGAACTTTATTTCAGACTAGACAAGGGACAACATTAAATAAAAAACATTGTAAACCTCCCCGCAACTTCACTTTGGTGCCTCGGCCGTGCTGATCCAGGCCAGACTCCCCGCACGCTGTGGAAGGAACATCTTTTCGCTTTTATTGTAATTTATTTCTCTTTTAACACTGAATAATTGATAACGACACATTAACAGCATATTGCACCAACCCACTCAATTTTAAATAATTCATAATAGAAATCCATTAACATGGTTAACACTTTATTTCTGACATACATAGTAAGATTTACATAATTCACATTATTCTGTGCGCGAGATATACAGGGTTGCAGTGATCAGCATATCAGCTAACCAGTGAAAGTGATGTACAATTCAACGTATGTAACACAATGATAGCCCCACCCCTGCTTGCACCAAAGAGCAAACGTCCAACGTAGATACAATAATAAATAAATCGCCATTTGTATTGTTTTGCGCAGCTAACAAATCACAATTTCACAATTTCACACAATGTACATAAGATGGCAGTTATTTAACAAATACTCCGCAGTTCAGTGTAGGAGATCATGTCGGCGAGTATTCTGGACACACTGTCGACATCTGAAATTACAGAAAATATCATGCAGTCAATATGTTCTTATTCTGCATTAAATAACAGAGAGATAGAAAGAAAATGCTCTTGAGAAGATTTTTACAAGGATGTTGCCATGAGGTAACTAGTACTCCTGCACCTATTCCAGCACTATCTAAATGGCGTCAAGTTGGCAAAAGGGGTAGTACAACGGGATCTGGGGTTCCTTGTACATCAGTCTATGAAAGTAAGCATGCAGGTAATGGAGCAGCTGGGCTTGTACACTCTGTAGTTGAGAAGGATGAGAGGATATCTTATTGAAACATATAAGATTGTTAAGGGCTTGGACACGCTAGAGGCAGGAAACATGTTCCTGATGTTGGGGGAGTCCAGAACCAGGGGCCACAGTTTAAGAATAAGGAGTAAGCTATTTAGAACGGAGAGGAGGAAACACTTTTTCTCACAGAGAGTGGTGAGTCGGTGGAATTCTCTACCTCAGAGGGCAGTGGAGGCAGGTTCTCTGGATGCTTTCAAGAGAGAGCTAGATAGGGCTCTTAAAAATAGCGGAGTCAGGAGATATGGGGAGAAGGCAGGAACGGGATACTGATTGTGGATGATTAGCTATGACCACGGTGCTAGCTCGAAGGGCCAAATGGCCTGCTCCTGCACCTAATGTCTATTGAGGCCTCGACTGTACCTGAGACAAAGGGGAGCACTCAGCTCTAAGATCTGAGCTATAGTGAGAGTTCGGGCAGACTTAATAAAATTCTCAGTACAAGGATGTTGCCATGAGGCCTTGACTGTTTCTGAGAGAAAGGGGAGTAACCAGCTCTAAGATCTGAACTATAGTGAAAGTTCGGGCAGACTTAATAAAATTCTCAGTACAAAACAGAGTCAATATGTTCTTATTCTGCATTAAATAACACGGAGATAGAAAGAAAATGCTCTTGAGGAGAAGATTTTTAAGAGAATGTTGCCATGAAGACTCGACTATCTGAGCTCAATGATCTAACTACTGTGAGATTGAACAGACTAAATAAAATGTTCAATATGCCACAGAAGTAATAAATGTTTTCTTACCTTTCCTCCTTAACGGGCAACCTGAAGAAAGACAAGTCGGGTCATTGACGATTGGAGCAACTTACAGCAGAGCAGAATGCAGGACTAGTAGATGTGGACACCGCCATGGACAAAGAGAAGATTCTTTAGATTCCAGAGCGGAGGCGGAAGCAAAGATCCGATCTTTGGCCGGAAGCAAGATGGCGGAAGCAAGATGGCGGAGGCTGGTTGTTAAAATGGGTCCTATAATTACCCATGAATCTGCCCATGACCGTACTACGCGTTTTGCGTTGGAGTAGGCCATCTTGCTCCGCTATAAGATCTTTGCGTTCCACCACTCACTGTGCGCGAGTCCGTCCAGGCCACGTTCCACCACTCACGGTACGCGAGTCTGTCCGGTTCACATTCCAGTTGGTAATGGTACGTGAACAATTAGATACATCTACGCACCTTGGCATGTGATTGCACAGCATGGAAGCGTTCTGTTCTGTTCCTTGCAAATCGTTAACAAGTCATGCTGGTGAAGGGGGTGAAAAGAAACCATGGAGACAAGAAATCAAGAAATTGCAAAATCACAAATCTGCTGGAGTTCTTTGAGGAAGTGAATATCAGGAGGCTGTAGATGTTGCTAACCTAGATTTTCAGAAGGCCTTCGATAAGGTGCAGCACGTCAGGCTGCTAGGGAGGATGCGAGCCCATGGTATTAAAGATGCTAGTGTAGCGGCGCCTGCTGGCATACGCAGAGATCGAACCCGGCGTTCGGAAGCCACGGTCATGTGACTCGGGAGGGGCCGCTTGTTTTCGCGCGGTTTTTGCTTGCGCGTGGCAGTTCAGCGCTGACCACTGATGTGGCCAGACGTGTCTAGAGAACATGTGTACTGAAAACCGAACTTTCGAATAAAGATCCGTTCAAAAACTTCAGTTGTCGTTCTTGAGACCACCAAACTAGCATGGATAACGAGTTGGCTGGATGGCAGAAGACAAAGAGTTGCATTAAAAGGGGCTTTTTCAAGTTGGCTGCCAGTGACTAGTGGAGTTCTGCAAGGGTCGGTGCTGGGGCCGTTTCTCTTCATGTTGTATGTTAAGGTATCAAAGGTATTTTATTAGTCACATTCACATACACCCAGGTGTAGTGAAGTGAAATGCTTTTTGCCACTTTGCAGCACACAAAAAAAGAATACAGACATAACACCAATGAGAGTCTTAAACACATAGAACATCCCCCCACAATGGCTCCCACCATGAGGGAAGGCACAAAGTCCAGTCCCCAACCCCAGTTCACCCATAGTCGGGCCCATTGATTTAGATAAAGGGATTGAAGGCTTTGTGGCCAAGTTTGCAGATGATGCTAAGATAGATGAAGGGCCAGGCAGAGTAGAAGAAGCAAAGACTGCAGAAGGACTTGGATAGGTTAGGAGAGTACGCAGAGAAATGGCAGATGAAATTCAGTATAGCAAAGTGCGGAGTCATGTATTTTAGGAATAAGAAGAAAGGTGTAGATTATTTTCTAAATGGAGAGAGAATCCAGAAATCGGAGGTACAAAGGGAATTGGGAGTGCTGTTGCAGGACTCCCAAAAAATGAATTTGCAAGTCGAATCGGTAGTAAGGAAGGCAAGTTCAATGCTAGCATTTATATCAAGAGGACTGGAATACAAACTGCTGAGGCTGTATTGCTGAGGCTCTATAAGGTGCTGGTCAGGCTACATTTGGAGTACTGTGAGCAAATTTGGGCCCCATATCTGTGCTGACTCTGGAGAGGGTCCAGAGGAGGTTTACAAGAATGATTCCAGGAATGAGTGGGTTAGCATACGTTGAGCATTTGACAGCACTGGGCCTTTACTCGCTGGAGTTTAGGTTGAGGGGGGACCTCTGAAACTTACAGATGAAAGGCAAAGAATGGATGTTGAAAGGATGTTTCCATTGATGGGAGTCTGAGACCAGATGTCATTGCCTCAGAATTAAAGGGCGCTCTTTTAGAGAGGAAGTGAGGAGGAACTTCTTTAGTCAGAGGGTAGTTAATCTGTGGAACTCATTGCCACAGAGAGCTGTGGAGGTCGTCTGTGGATATTTTTAAGGCAGAGATAGACAGATTCTTGATTAGAATGGGTGTCAAGGGTCATGAATGAATGGCGGAGTGGACTCGATGGGCCAAATGGCCTAATTCTACTCCTATAACTTGTGAAGTAGAGACATTGATGTGTTCTTCATTTTCCTTGATCTGTATTCCCTTTGTCTCATTTTCACACTTTACACTTCCTTGTCTCTGCATCTCCCTCTCCCCTGATTCAGTCTGAAGAAAGGTCTCGACCTGAAACGTCACCCATCCTTCTATCCAGAGATGCTGCCTGTCCCACTGAGTTACTCCAGCATTTTGTGTCTATCTTCAGTTTAAACCAGCATCTGTAGTTCTTTCCTACAACACTGATGTGTCTTCATGGTTGTCACACCAATGTGGTTGGTCCAGGTCAGATCATTGGTACTATTAATGCCAAGGAACATAAAACTAAGTTCATGTTCACCTCCGCACCATTCATGATGATTGGGGCATGTACTCCACCATGCTTCCAAAATCAATAACTAGCTCCTTTGTCTTGCTGACATTGAGGGAGAGACCATTGTCCTGACACCACATCACTAAGCTCTCTATCTGCTTCCTGTACTTAGTCGTGCCATTTTTCGTGATTCAGCCCACAACAGTCATCCATCTGCAAACAAGTAGATGGAATTAGAACTGAACTTGGCTGTGCTGTCATGAGTGTAAAGGGATAATAGTAGACTGAGAGTGCATCCTGTATTGAGAATTATTGTGGAGGAGGTACTGTCACCTATCCTCACTGACTGGCCTGTGGGTTAGAAAATCAGGATCCAGTGATGGGGGGTGGGGGGAGGGGGAGCCGTGGCTGTCTCCTTCGACCCCCACCTTCTCAACGCTCCTGCCCTCCCCGCAACTTTACTCCTGGCGACCCAGCCAAGTTTGCTACTTTGTGCAGCCCAGGCCGTGCTGACCCAGGCCAGACTCCCCACATGCTGTGGAAAGGAACACTTCCTCCTCCTCTCCCCTCCCCCCAGCTGCACTGTCCTTTTACAGCCGCTTCCCATCTCAAACAGTTCCAGGGTTGAAGGAGTGCCAGGTTTCGCTGAGCAGTCGCTACGAGAGTGACATTGCTCGGCCAAATCCACTCCAGCGGACGGCCACTGTCCCTGCTGCCCCGGCGGGAAAGCTGCTCCGTCATCCCGCCCTGGGGACCGGACCTGAGTCCTGGTAGAATGTCACCATCAGCAACTGGAGCTAGCCACCCAGCCAGAGAATGTATATCACCTGCCAGCAATGAAGGATAGACTTGGCTATTTCTCAGTACAGCAACATCGTTCTTGATGTTGCTTTTTTTTAAATTTCAAAATAGACTTTGTAAATAAGTAATTTCCACAATCTGAAGTTCAAGATCATCTTTAATCAGTACCCAAATTATAACGGTACAGCAGGTTGTTAGTTGTTAGTTCATCGTGACCGCTTCCAAGACTGAGTAGTGTAGGAAGTGGGTGTTAATATAAATTATACAGTAAGGTGGGGTTAGTGATGCTATTCTACTATGATTGGCTTACATGCATAAACCAATCTACATCCTTCCCCGTAAAGAGTGAATATAGGTATGTTACAAAACTTACCTTCAACGGCGCTGCAGTTCTGCCGCTGCCCGTTTGGCGACTTTGGCGCCTTTGAGAGGGGGGCGGGTTTAAAATGCGATTTTTCTGCAGCCTATTCAAATCGATCTCTGTTAGGCTGTTTAGTTGCTAAAGAAAAATCGCTTCGACTGCCGGTTTATTAAGTTTATTAAAATTAGCGCTGGATAAGTTAATTGTTACAGTAAATTAAAAATCATCTTCTAAAGCCGTGAACACCGACAACGGGACGGATCTCACGTAGGGGACAAGGCAAGGTAGGCTGTTTATTTTTACATAAAGAAGTACTTCTTAAGATGCCTTTAATCAAAATTTTAAGTTGCGAGAAGGTGACCTGGAGCCCATCCGAACCGGCAGTATTTTTCATGCCGATATGGGGTTCAAATTCACTGCAACCGCAACGTTCCAAACCAGCGCTTTCCACAAAATCCCACTCGCAAGATGATTTAAAGGGCCATTAATTTACAGCAATTAAACACTAAATTCCTTCCATTTGGCCTATAAATTTATGACAATGAGATTTTAAAATCACATTACATTGTGAATTCTTGTGTGAATGTTATTTGGACATTTAGGCTATTTAAAAATGTAAATCGTTTCTTAAGAAATGGATAGATGTTTAGATATAGTAATTGAATTTTGGAATTAGCTACAAATGGGTAACTAACTAATTATATGCTTTAATTTCAGGTCATCCAAGTAAGATTGTTTAATATTTGTTTCAGAATGCTTCAATCTATAATAACTGAAAATTTCTTTCAGTTCTCTTAATTTTTAATAAAGTTATGGCCATTTGACTGTCCTTGATCACAGCTTTTGTGTTAAGTCAATGGAAAAGCAATAGGGAACAAGATGCTAATTTCCGAGTATGAAAGTGGCCATAACTTTTTTAATACTAAAGGTATGAAAGTGAATTAGGTGTCAAATTAAACTTCTTTTTATGCTTTATCTGATGGGATAAATTGCAGACTTGATTTTTAAAATCTCAAAATTTTGTAACATTGCTAGTGAATATGGTTAAACACACATGCCGCAAGAATTCAAACATACTTGCCATATCTGTCAGGCGGTCTACTAATACAGCCCGAACACGTATGGACCAAGCCCTCTCCCCCTTCGCCGGAAAGATTAAAGGGAGGTGGTCAACCCAGAAGTGAGAAAGCAGCTGGGGATACCCATGGTGACTGACAGAGGGAGCATGCAGGAGAGGCAGTGGTGTAGTTAGTCATAGCCGCCGGTCGTGGTGGGGTACTCCAAGTTGACTGACACCATGTAAATAAGTAATTTCCACAATCTGAAGTTCAAGATCATCTTTAATCAGTACCCATATTATAACAGTACAGCAGGTCGTTAGTTGTTAGTTCATCGTGACCGCTTCCAAGACTGATTAGTGTAGGAAGTGGGTGTTAGTATGAATCATACAGTAAGGTGGGGTTAGTGATGCTATTCTACTATGATTGGCTTACATGCATAAACCAATCTACAGACTTTATTCGAGAAATAAATATATACAATACATGATCCTTACAAAACTCCATCCGACATTCTCGGAGGCTATACATACATGCAATACAGTTTCCCCAAATCACAATTTTTTCCCCACCCTTGCCACTCTATGCAGCTCACTGGCGTGGAATCCCTTCCCTTATTTTGAGGGGCATCTCCACCACACCCTGCCCCCTCCATGTCCAGCAGCGGAAGGACCCTAGACTGTGCTCCTCCCACATATAAAATTCTTAAAAGATTGGACAGGAAAAATGTTCCCGATGTTGGGGGAGTCCAGAACCAGGGGTCACAGTTTAAGAATAAGGGATGGGCCATTTAGGACTGAGATGAGGAAAAACTTCTTCACCCAGAGTTGTGAATCTGTGGAATTCTCTGCCCCAGAAGGCAGTGGATGCCACTTTACTGGATGTTTACAAGAGAGTTAGATTTAGCTCTAAGGGCTAAAGGAATCAAAGGATATGGGGAAAAAGCAGGAAGGGGTTACCGATTTTAGATGATCAGCCAGGATCATATTGAATGGTGGTGCTGGCTCCAAGGGCCTACTCCTGCACCTATTTTTCTATGTTTTTTCTGTTTCTATGTGAAAATCAGTGGATATTGCCTGGTCCATCATAGGTACTGACGTCCCCACCATTGAAGGGTTTTATAAGAGGCGCTGCCTCAAAAAGGCAGCCTGCATCAAAGACCAACACTACCCTGGCCACGCTCTCATTTCACCTCTGCCATTGGGAAGAAGGTGTAGGAGTTTGAATACCATGACCCAGTTCAAGAACATCTTATTCACAACATCAACCAGGCTCTTGAAACTACAAACACTAACTAAACCAAGAACTGTCTTGGTAGCACAAAGGACTTAAGGCTTTTTTGCACTGATAAAAAAATATTGTTTTGTTTTGTTTTGTTTATTACGTTGTCTACAGGTACTCTATTTCCAGGCCTGTAATGCTACTACAATCAAGAATTCCATTGTTCTGTTTTCGATACTTATGACAATTAACCCGGGGAGCCGTTGGAGCGAGGAGGCGTTACCTGGAACTGTGAGTATAAAAACAGCGCGGGGCTTGCTTTTACAGAGGCCCGGGGAGTCGTTGGTGCGAGGAGGAGTTACCTGGAGCTGTGAGTATAAAAACAGCGCGGGGCTTGCTTCTACAGAGGCCCGGGGAGCCGTTGGTGCGAGGAGGAGTTACCCAAATCTGCAACGTTCCATCTCACTTCCAGAGAAGGAGTCTGGTGGAAGCCTCTGATTGGTCGAACGGACTAGAGGAAGCAGCTGATTGGCTTGTATCCCGGGTAAGGCTTTATTGTATTCGGATAAGGGGGAGAATGAGGGCCAGGGCAGTTTACTGTTCTGGATGTCAGATGTGGGAGGTCATGGAGTCTGAGTGCCCTCCAGACGTCCACATCTGCGCCAGGTGCGTCGAGATGGGGCTCCTAAGGGACTGTGTTAGGAACCTGGAGCAGCAACTCGATGACCTCTGTCTGCTCAGCGAGAGCGAGGAGGTCATAGAAAGGAGTTACAGGGAGGTGGTCACTCCAAGACCACGGGAGACAGAAAACTGGGTCACAGTTAGGAAGAGCAGAGGCAGGGACGAGTGAGTACTCCAATGTCGGTACACCTTGCAAATAAGTACTCCTGTTTGAGTACGGATGGGGGTGACAGCCTGCCCGGGGGTAGCGAGAGGGGACGGGCCTCCAGCACAGAGACCGGCCCTGTTACTCCTGAAGGTAGGGACAAAAAGAAGAGGGCAATAGTAATTGGGGACTCTATTGTTAGGGGGTCGGATAGGCGATTCTGTGGACGCAGTCGGGAGACCAGGATGGTGGTCTGCCTCCCTGGTGCCAGGGTCTCAGATGTGTCTCAACGCGTCCAAGATATCCTGAAATCAGAGGGAGAGGAGCCTGAGGTCGTGGTACATATAGGTACCAATGACATAGGTAAAAAAAGGGAAGAGGTCCTGAAGGGAGGATTTAGGGAGTTGGGAGGAGAGTTAAGGAAAAGGACCAAAAAGGTAACAATCTCAGGATTACTGCCTGTGCCACACGACAGTGAGAGTAGGAATGGAGCGAGGTGGAGGATAAAAGCGTGGCTGAAAGACTGGTGCAGAGGGCAGGGATTCAAGTTTCTGGATCATTGGGACTTCTTTTGGGGAAGGTGGGACCTGTACAGAAAGGATGGGTTGCACTTGAACCCGAGGGGGACCAATATCCTGGTGGGGAAATTCGCAAAGGCTACTGGGGAGACTTTAAACTAGAACAGTTGGGGCGAGGGACTCAAATAGAGAAAGCTAGTAGACAGAATGGGAGGCAGGAAGCAGAAAAGGGAAGCACTCGGGCACAAGAGAAAGAAAAAAAAAAAAAAAAAGGAAATAAACAGAGAATAAGAGGCGGGGGGTTTCTTAAATGTGCATATTTTAATGCTAGGAGCATTGTAAGAAAGGTGGATGAGCTTAGAGTCTGGATAGACACCTGGAAGTATGATGTTGTGGCGATCAGTGAAACATGGTTGCAGAAGGACTGTGATTGGAAACTAAATATTCCAGGATTTCGTTGCTTCAGGTGTGATAGAATTGGAGGGGCAAGAGGTGGAGGTGTTGCATTACTAGTCAGGGAAGATATTACAGCAGTGCTTTGGCAGGATAGATTGGAGGGCTCATCTAGGGAGGCTATTTGGGTGGAATTGAGAAGTGGGAAAGGGGTAGCAACACTTATAGGGGTGTATTATAGACAGCCAAATGGGGATCGGGAATTGGAAGAGCAAATATGTAAGGAGATAGCAGATATTAGTAGTAAGCACAAAGTAGTGATTGTGGGAGATTTCAACTTTCCACACATAGACTGGGAAACACATTCGGTAAATGGGCTGGATGGTTTGGAGTTTGTAAAATGTGTGCAGGATAGTTTTTTGCAGCAATACATAGAGGTACCTACTAGAGGAGGGGCAGTGTTGGACCTCCTGTTAGGAAATGAGACGGGACAGATGGCGGAGGTATGCGTTGGGGAGCACTTCGGGTCCAGTGATCACAATACCATTAGTTTCAATATAATTATGGAGAGGGTCAGAACTGGACCTAGGGTTGAGATTTTTGATTGGAGAAAGGCTAACTTTGATGAGATGCGAAATGATTTAAAAGGAGTGAACTGGGACATTTTGTTTTATGGGAAGGATGTAGAAGAGAAATGGAGGACATTTAAAGGGGTAATTTTAAGAGTACAGAATCTTTATGTTCCTGTTCGGTTGAAAGGAAACAGTAAAAAGTGGAAAGAGCCCTGGTTTTCAAGGGAAATTGGACATCTTGTTCGGAAAAAGAGGGAGATCTACAATAATTATAGGCAGCATGAAGTAAATGACGTTCTTGAGGAGTATAAGGAATGTAAAAAGAATCTTAAGAAAGAAATTAGAAAAGCTAAAAGAAGACATGAGGTTGCTTTGGCAAGTAAGGTGAAAGTAAATCCAAAGGGTTTCTACAGCTATATTAATAGCAAAAGGATAACGAGGGATAAAATTGGTCCATTGGAGAGACAGAGTGGACAGCTATCTGCAGAGCCAAAAGAGATGGGGGAGATATTGAACAATTTCCTTTCTTAACCTCCAACCCGTTCTTATAATGCTCCTAGCATTAAAATATACACATTTAAGAAACCCACCCTCTCTTATTCTCTGATTATTTTCTTTTTCTTCTCTCTCCCCTACATTTTGGGTCAGAGTGCTACCATTCTCTGCCCCCTGCTTTTGAAAAATATAAAAGTGGCTAAGTCTCCAGGTCCTGACAGGATATTCCCTAGGACATTGAGGGAAGTTAGTGTAGAAATAGCCGGGGCTATGACAGAAATATTTCAAATGTCATTAGAAACGGGAATAGTCCCCGAGGATTGGCGTACTGCGCATGTTGTTCCATTGTTTAAAAAGGGTTCTAAGAGTAAACCTAGCAATTATAGGCCTGTTAGTTTGACTTCAGTGGTGAGCAAATTAATGGAAAAGATACTTAGAGATAATATATATAAGCATCTGGATAAACAGGGTCTGATTAGGAACAGTCAGCATGGATTTGTGCCTGGAAGGTCATGTTTGACTAATCTTCTTGAATTTTTTGAAGAGGTTACTAGGGAAATTGACGAGGGTAAAGCAGTGGATGTTGTCTATATGGACTTTAGTAAGGCCTTTGACAAGGTTCCTCACGGAAGGTTGGTTAAGAAGGTTCAACTGTTGGGTATAAATGCAGGAGTAGCAAGATGGATTCAACAGTGGCTGAATGGGAGAAGCCAGAGGGTAATGGTGGATGGTTGTTTGTCGGGTTGGAGGCAGATGACTAGTGGGGTGCCTCAGGGATCGGTGTTGGGTCCTTTGTTGTTTGTCATGTACATCAATTATCTGGATGAAGGTGTGGTAAATTGGATTAGTAAGTATGCAGATGATACCAAGATAGGGGGTGTTATGGATAATGAAGAGGATTTCCAAAGTCTACAGAGTGATTTAGGCCATTTGGAAGAATGGGCTGAAAGATGGCAGATGGAGTTTAATGCTGATAAATGTGAGGTGCTACACCTTGGCAGGACAAATCAAAATAGGACGTACATGGTAAATGGTAGGGAATTGAAGAATACAGTTGAACAGAGGGATCTGGGAATAACCGTGCATAGCTCCTTGAAGGTGGAATCTCATATAGATAGGGTGGTAAAGAAAGCTTTTGGTATGCTAGCCTTTATAAATCAGAGCATTGAGTATAGAAGCTGGGATGTAATGTTAAAATTGTACAAGGCATTGGTGAGACCAAATCTGGAGTATGATGTACAATTTTGGTCGCCCAATTATAGGAAGGATGTCAACAAAATAGAGAGAATACAGAGGAGATTTACTAGAATGTTGCCTGGGTTTCAACAACTAAGTTACAGAGAAAGGTTGAATAAGTTAGGTCTTATTCTCTGGAGCGCAGAAGGTTAAGGGGGGACATGATAGAGGTCTTTAAAACGATGAGAGGGATAGACAGAGTTGATGTGGATCAGCTTTTCCCTTTGAGAAAAGGGAAGATTCAAACAAGAGGACATGACTTCAGAATTAAGGGACAGAAGTTTAGGGGTAACACGAGGGGGAACTTCTTTACTCAGAGAGTGGTAGCGGTGTGGAATGAGCTTCCAGTGGAAGTGGTGGAGGCAGGTTCGTTGGTATCATTTAAAAATAAATTGGATAGGCATATAGATGAGAAGGGAATGTAGGGTTATGGTATGAGTGCAGGCAGGTGGGACTAAGTGAAAAAAGTTGTTCGGCACGGACTTGTAGGGCCGAGATGGCCTGTTTCCGTGCTGTAATTGTTATATAGTTATATGGTTAACCACTCTTGACTTGCCTCTTACCTTTTCCATTCCAAACATCCAGGCAGCAAAATAATCATTCGAGGTGAGGCAGCAATATACTTTGTCCAATCTGATGCACTGCATTTGATAGTCATAATATGATCTCCTCTGCACTGAAGAAATCAAATATCTGTGAAAGATCCAGACCCAAAACACTATTTGCGCATTCTGTCCACTGATGTTGCCTGACGCACCGAGTTCCACCAGCACTTTTTGTTATAATCAGAAACACTTTCATAAAAGTTTTAAAACATGCTTTTTTAAGGCTTTATTGCTTATGTTGTGGTATCTACATTACAATTTTCTTCAATGTGAGAGTACATACTTTGTCATATAGCAATGTTAAATACACAAAAGGAAAATGAAGCTCAGCTTAAATCTCAAATAGCTTTAGTTCACACACCAAACTGACCCCAAATTACATCATTTCTATCCTTGATAAGCTCTCCTACTATCCTGCACATACACAATGGACCGAGCCATCCTTCAATCCTTGGTCCTGATTCCAGCTGCCTGGGCAGTCCATGCTTTTGACAGCATCACGTATGGCTGAATTTTAAAGCCTTTAGTTCTGTATTTCAACTCTGAGTTATAAAAATATTTTTGGTTAAAATGTTAATAAAATTTTAATTTTCTTTCATATTTGGCATCTAAATTATTTCCATATTTCTTTTGATTTTCTAAGTTAATTTATTTATTTATAATCTCCCACTCATAAATTGAAAATAATGGCACCTAGACCGACAGAATGTAGAATTATGTTTAGATTAGACTGGCACTTGGACATACCTGTACCAGCTCAGTCAGTGAGCTGGAGAACCAGGAAAAGTTAAGTCTGCAGTGACAGTGGTGGAAACTGAAGAACATCTCAAATCATTATGAAGTAACTCAACGATGCGGTTACTTGATTTTTTTGTCATAAGTCAGCACAGGTACAGTGTATTCACTATCTTATAAACAAACCCACTTTTTAAATGTAGGCAATTCATTTTTTTTGCAGGCATGAACAAATACAATGTTGTGAAAGTTTGCAGTGAAAGGGGTCTAAAGAGTGCAAGAAACAAAATATCACCATATACACCATAATAAACACATTGGCCCTGAAATTTCTGAAAGTGGAACTGTATAACATACCAAGTGAAAAGCAACAAGACATACAACCACATAAAAGTTAACATAAACATCCACCACAGTGGATTCCACATTCCTCACTGTGAAGGAAGACAATAAAGTTCAATCTTCTTCCTCTTGTTCTCCCGCGGTCGGGGCAGTCAAATCATCCACAGTCAGGGCGACCAAAGCCCCCGCAGCCGACGATCGAAGCCCCCGTCGGGGTGATCGAAACTCCCACGTCAGGGCGGTTGAAACTCTCTCCGCGGCATGAAGCACCCGAGTCGGCCTCTTCTTACCAGAGACCGAGGGCTTCACGATGTTAAATCCCATGGGCCCCGCGGTTGGAACTTCGATCCCCAGCAAAGGGATCGCAAGCTCCGCGATGTTAAAGTCCCACAGACTCCCACGGCTTGGAGCACCTGGTCGGTTTCCAGGCCAACTCCACGATGCTAGGCCGCAGTGAGGACGGAGATACAATACAGAAAAAAAATCGCATCTCCGTCGATGTAAGAAATCGAAAAAAAGTTTCCCCCAACCACCCACATAAAACAAATCAAGGAACACCAAAACATACTTTTTCACAGATACTAAAAATAACAAAAAGAAAGGACAGAGACTGTTGGCGAAACAGCCACTGCATGACGTTTGATGTTAAATGTACAGACTTTACAGTTAAAAACAAAGCACCTGGTTAAAGCATTGTCAGTTTAACATTTTCATTTTTCAAAATGCCCTCTATTTATTATACCATTGAGGCAATTCATTTTCTTAAAAAAAATATGATGAAAAATGTTAACATGAATGGAGCATTCAAATTCTCATCACAACCTTAGGCGATACATTGGTTGTGGGATTACTGCTCCCACACCAAAATACTGGCTTTTAAAGATAGTCTGACTCTGCAGTTTCTAAATGCTTTGTGATGTAGCTGATTAAAAACTTTTCATTATCTGGCTCCTTCAGGTAAAAATGGCCTCCAGAAAGACTCTGGCTGGTAAATTCTCCAGTTGTTAAATCTTTCCAAGCTGTAGGATTTAAACAAAGTGCAATTTTATTCCGGTACAAAACAGAATTTACATGGACAAAATGAATTGTTGTTTAAAACAACCACTTCCCTAAACATTTCTCGAAGTATAGAACTCCACAGGACTGTATTCCTCTGCATGTTTGATTTTTAAGCTGTCCCTTTAACCTCTTGGAATAAGTGGGTTTGTTTTGGGTGGGAAGTATTTTTACCATTTCTTTTTTTTAAAAATATTTTATTTTATTAGAAGTACAATCATATGGCACCAAAGTGCCTAATATATATTTTCATAATACATTTTATGTACAGCTTCTTATTTTTTTTGTTATAATAAAGAAAGATAAGAATAAGAAAAAGAAATTAGATAGTAAAGGATAGAAAGACGTGAGATATATAGTGTGTGAAGAAAAAGAAAAAAGACGAATGAATGAAGAAAGTTGAAGAAAAGAAAATAGGAAAAAGAGAATAAGACATAAAGAAAAGAAGTAAGGTGATCATTGTTTATAATCTTGACCATCCCTCGTCCAGTCCTGAAACAGTTAGCTTTTACAATTGTGTTGCACCATATGATTCCAAAAAGACGACAAATGGAGACCAACTCGTTATGAATTGGTCTGATTTATCCATTAGGAGGAATCGCATTTCCTCAAGATGTGCGGTGTCCAACATGCTTGCAATCCACATTTTAAGCATTGGTATTGATGTATTTTTCCAAAATTTTTACCATTTCTAAAGGGGCTGTCCGACAGCGGTGACCTAATCTGCAAGTTTAGAAGAGTTTGCCCTCGACTCAAACTCGCAGCATGGTCGACACGAGGTCCTAGGAGGTCCTGTGAGGTCGCTGGAACTCTCCTTCATGCTCGAGGGAAGTTCCCGAATACTCAAGGTCTCAGCTAGGTCGCGGAATATTTTTCAGCATATTGAAAAATTTTCCGCGATTGAAATTTGGTCGGCATGGCTCTTTTGAACTCGTAGTGCAGTGGAGTGGGGTCGCTATTTAGTTAGGCAGTCGAGGGCAACCGTAGGCAATCTCCTTCGCTGACCGGGCATTTTGATTGGCTCATTGGAGTTTTCAGGACCTAGGAAGACCTACCGGTAGGTAAAATGCCTGCTAAACTTTATTATACTTCTTAAAAGTGTCTCCACTCCTTCTTCCCCCCCCCTCTCTACGCTCTCTAAAGGGCTTACCATACACTGTGGCAGCCGTTTACCTTCCTCTTCATCGCGCAGACAGTGCTCCTCCGCTTTCCCTGGCCCCCACCTTCGCGATGTGCGTGTGTGTGTGTGTGTGTGTGTGTGTGTGTGTGTGTGTGTGTGTGTGTGTGTGTGTGTGTGTGCGCGTGTGCGTGTGCGTGTGCGTGTGTGTGTGTGTGTGTGTGTGTGTGCGCGGTCGGTAGATACAGCTCGCGATTCGGTCGATGCAGCTCGCGGTTTCAACGCAGCCGGTCGATCCAGCTGGAGGCTTTCCAGGAGAGTGCCCTCATGCTTGAAGGTCGAAGACACTCTTCTGGACTCGCGGATTAGGTCGCCCAAGTGGGACAGGCCCTTAACATACCTCCTGTTTGTAACCGAGGTGGGGGGGGAGGAGGAGTTAAAAAAAAATGACAGGTGGCAGGTTTGGGCAGCTGAATGATCCAAGGATAATCCAGCCCAATTTAATGCAAACAGAAAGCAAACACAAATTATTTTTGTGATTGAGGATTAATACAATTTCCCAGAACACAGACAAAATTACTCACCTTCAAGGTCGTACGGCATATCCTCTTTTCCATTAAAGCTGCTGATAGAACAGGAGAAGAACTTCATCTGTGGTTTTTCAAATCTGTAATACCAAAAGAGGTCAAACATCATTCAAAAGTCTTCAACTCCACCCTGAGCACAATAACATCCATTTTATGGGATGTTGTGCTTGTTTTCAACAACACAGTGGTTAAACGTATTGAAATTACATTCGACAGCGCAGAGGTATACAATTGTGAATTTACTAAACCAACGTTGATTTGCAGTCTTTTCCGCTCCTGGACGTTCAAGTTGCCGAACCAAGCCACGATGCAGCCAGTCAGTATGCTCTCTATTGTGAACCTGTAGAAGTTCAAGAGAATCCTCCTTGACATACCGACTCTCAGTAATCTTTTCAGGAAGTAGAGGCGCTGATGTGCCTTCTTTATGATTGCATCAGTGTGCTGGGTCCAAGAAATATGCACGCCCAGAAATGTGAAGTTTTTGATGCTCTCCACCATCGTCCCATTGATATAAACAGGGTTATGTGTCCTCATCCTTCCCCTTCCAAAGTCCACAATCAGTTCCTTGGTTTTACTGGTGTTGAGAGCCAGGTTGTTGTGCTGGCAGCATTTGGCCAATCGGTTGATCTCACTTCTATACTCTGAATCATCACCATCTATAATTCGTCCAATAACAGTGGTGTCGTCGGCGAACTTGTTGATGGAGTTCGCCCTATGCCCGGCTACGCTGATTGTTACTGAAGATGAGGTATTTCTGCCAATTCAGACAGACTGAGGTCTGTGGAAGAGGAAGTCGAGGATCCAATTGCAGAGGGATGCGCAGAGACCCCGCTCCGTGAGCTTGGGGATGAGCAGAGACCCCGCTCCGTGAGCTTGGTACCAGCTTTTTTTTTTTTGTATCAAAATATAATTTATTTAAATTCCAACACGATACAAAAATCGCCACCCTCCCCAGAATCCCCTCCAGAATATGGGACCGGGACCCGAACCAGGGGGCGGGAGTCTTCCTTCACCACTATACTTCCCTCCCCCCTGGAGGATTCCCTTTCCTCCCTCTTCCGCTCCTCCTTAGAAAGATTCCTCCTCTTTTTCGATGGGGAGGAGCTCACAGACTCTGGGGTCCCCTGAGCAACCTTCCTCTGTGGCACCCCTTCCACCCGCCCGATCCCCACTGCCCCGGCTCGATTATGGGGCTAGCGTACTCCCTAACGTTCTTGTCCCTGGGGGTTTTGTTCCCCAGGTGCTTCACCTTCTTTGCCACCTAGCTCCCCTTCTTTTGTCCCTCCCCACCCCAGGGTTCCCTGACTCAACTACTGGGGGGGTGGGAGCGGGGATGGGCGGTTATTGGCATAGGAGGCCTCCGCCCGGGATTTGGGGCAATTCCTCCGAATATGCCCCAATTCCTTGGCACCTTGGGTGCGCCGATGTCCAGAAGATGGTGAAATCACGCCCATCCAGCTGGACACAGATGCGCCGTCAACTACCTCCTCCCGGTCCAGCAACGTCGTCAGCTGGCGCCGGAGGGAAAAGAACATGCTGCAGCTCCTTCCTTCGGATATCGGGGTGATGTCCGACAGTACCCTCCCCAGGGTGCGCGATGGACCCTATGGTGTTGAGCTGCAAGAAAACTCCCCCCCCCCCCACTGTGACCCCTCTACGCACAGCCGCGTTCACCCCCTCAATTGACTCAAGGAAGAACTCGACCTTCCCGAACATTTTACGCACGTACAGGACGCCTGTGGGCTTGGCCGCCACCGCCACGGCAGCCGAGCAGTCCTCCAGGTTGATCTGGGGGGGCAAGTAGCATCTTACCCCATGCTCAAAAGGCAGGTTCTTCATGGGGAATCGGGCCCCAAGAGGAGTTGCCAAAGCAGCTGAAGCAGCTGCCTGAGCATAGCTCCTGGAAGGCCCCAGCTCCCCAGAACACTGACCCAGCATTGTCTCAGGCACTAAAATTAAACAAACACAAAAACATAACTGACAGTCAAAATACAGGCATTGACAGTCAGAAATGGCACGCAGCCAGTGTCCAAACACAAATATGGAACTGTTTGAGGGAGGCAGCGAGTGATGTTGCCTCGGACACTGATAATGGCGGCTCCCCCACAAAACCGCTGCGTCACCACGTCTTCGCCCAGCTATCTCGGCTCTCCTGCAACCCCCGGCGAGCTGCTGACCCTCACAGACAATCCCAGCTGTTCCTCTCTGCTTCTCCAGCAACGAAAGGGACTTGCCTGCAGTCTTTGATGTTGGAAAACCATCTCCCTCTGAGAGAAAGGAGGCTTTGTCAGCTCCAAGCTCCAAGGCCGCAGAAAGATGTCGAGATGGTCCAGGTGTGGAAATCCTCCCACACCACACAAAAGCCAGACCGTTCCAGTCGGCACCTACGAGGAAGTAAGTGGGGGTTGTTCTGGACTCAGGTGTAAAAGTCCAGAAAGACTTACTCCCCATTGCTGGCGCGCAGCAGTTCCTGGCAGGTTGCCAGCCACAATGTGGTACCTGGGCAGTACGCTGATAAAACTGTATGCAGTCCCACAAACAAGCAGAAACTTTTAAATAGGTTTCTGCAGTCACAGCGATACACAAGGGTGTTTAAATGTATCACTGTGCCTCCTCACTTGTTTTTGTGTTTGAACGGGAGCTCCACAACACCACACTTCCTCGCGTAACCAGCTTTTTTTCTTCTTTTTTTAAAAATAAATTTATTCAATTATTAAAAAAATAATATTACACTACAATAAAACAAGCCAGAACCCACCACTATAATACAATACAAACATGTAATAAACTACTATACAACTATGATACAATCCTTATTGAGGATACATTCAACACCCTGCGGAGCCCAGCGGTCCCGGAACTCCCTCAGGGTGCCCGTAGACAGGGCGTATTCCCTTTCTAATCCCACCCGGGCACGGACGTAACCCCGGAAAAGGGGCAGGCAGCTGGCTCGGGTAGAGCCCTCCACCATCTGGCGCCGTGACTCGCGGATGGCTCGCGTAACCAGCTTGGAGGGGATGATGGTATTGAACGCCAAGCTGTAGTCTATAAACAACAGCCTGACGTAAGTGTTTTTATTGTCCAAGTGGTCCAATGCGGAGTGGAGAGCCAGTGAGATCGCATCCTCCGTTGCCCTATTGTGGCGGTAAGTGAAATGTAGTGGGTCGAAGTTCTTGTCAAGGAAGCAGTTGATATGCTCCATAACCAACCTCTCAAAGCACTTCATCACCACTGACGTTAGTGTCGGTAGTCGTTGAGGCACGTCACCTTACTCTTCTTGGGCACTGGTATTATTGATTCCGTCTTAAAGCAGGTGGGAACCTCAGACCTCAGAAGTGGGAGGTTGAAAATGTCCGCAAAACCTCCAGCCAGTTGGTCTGCACAGGTTCTGTAACTCCACCGGGTATTCCATCGGGTCCAGGTGTTTTCCGAGGATCCACCCCCCTGAACGATCTTCTGACGTCGGCCTCAGTGATAGTTTGCTCCTGTCCAGGAGTGTTGAGCCCCCCTTCTAAAAATGCCCAGCCTTGGCTCCAAGTCTTTGAGGCTAAAAGTAAGAACTAACCAAATGGAAGCTCACAGACACTGTGTTTCATTAGTGTAGTCCATAGAATAAATTGTCTCCTTATGTGGTTCTACTCGCAATGCAAGATAGAGGTCAATACCTGCTATTTGAATAGGAAATGAACTAGAATTTGATAAGAAAATCTACCGAGACTTAATTTTTAAGATTCTGAGTAAAGATGACTTTTCATATGATGTGCAATAATCCCAAGTTACTTTACAACAAAAAAGTTATATATCTAAACTATCCTACAAATTCATTCAACAGTTTTATGAATTAAAACTGATCTTTAAAGTATCAACAATTAATCTTCCTCTGAATCCAAGGAAATGTAAGGGGAATTGGCATTTTGATAGTAGCCAGCAGCTCTAATAAAATTAAGAGTAATATCTATCTGGTTTCGGGAGGGATGAGGGCTGGCACTGCATTGCCAACTCCTTAACTCAGCAGACACCCAGAGTTGCTCCAGTGAGTTGCATGTGGAGTTTCAAAAACAGGACCACTGACACCCAAGAGTGCCAAGAATTGTTATTTCATAATCCTCTTTTACTCTAACACTTAAGTTTGTTACTGTGTGGGAAAAGATAAAGTTTTATGTTTACAATTAACATTTATTTTTTTGGGTGCACTGGCCATTTTGCATAATAGTACCCTCACATGACCATGAGGAAAAACCATTTGCACCCAATTTGCATTGTAAAAGAGGAAAATATACAAATATTAACTTGGCGTCTCATGTCTATTTTGTTTTCCTGATCATACTATAAGTATATTATCTAGCATTACCGAATTAATTCCACAAGTCTTAGATCTGCTTTTAAAACTGGAACAAACAGCTGCAGAGTTTCTTTATTTGTAAGAATTTCAGATGGAGTACCACCGATGGATGTCATCCATTTCAGGAATTCATCATCTGGGAGGTCTGACTTCTTGAGAGCGAATTGAGCTGCAGTCTAAAGTATAGGAGAAAGGTGAAATAATTATTCTGTGTTATTTTAAACGGTTAATCCATACTTTAAAAAATTCAAATGAAGCCAGACAAACCAGTGTAAATTCATTTGTATGTTTTAAATTTCTAATTGCCATTACATTCAGGGATCAGTGCTAGAGTGTCACTTAAATTATACAGCTTGTTTGGGTAATAATAGGTTAGTTTAGTTGTTGGATAATCACCAAACAGGCTTTATAATTTTTCACAGCAATCATTCTGTCCATGTAACCTGTTAGTACTAAATTATGAACAGTTTTGTTCTCTTATTTTAGTTTAGAGTAACAGGCCCTTCGGCCCACTGAGTCTGCACCGACCAGCTTTCCTAGCACATGAACACTATCCTATACACACTAGGGACAATTTACACTTGTACCAAGCCAATTAACCTACAAACCTGTACATCTTTGTTGTGTGGGAGGAAACTGAAGATCTCGTAGAAAATCCACGCAGTCATGGGGAGAACATACAAACTGTACAGACAGCACCCATAGTCAAGATCAAACCCGGGCCTCTGGTGCTACAAAAGCTGTAAGGCAGTAACTCTACCGCTGCGTCACCGTTCCTCAACAAATACCATAACTGAGAATGCATACAGTGCCCTCCATAATGTTTGCGACAGACCCATCATTTATTTATTTGCCTCTGTACTCCACAATTTGAGATTTGTAATAAGAAAAATCACATGTGGTTAAAGTGCTAATTGTCAGATTTTATTAAAGGCCATTTATATATATTTTGGTATCACCGTGTAGAAGTTACAGTTATGTTTATACATAGTCCCCCCATTTCAGGGCACCATAATGTTTGGGACACATGGCTTCACAGGCGTTTGTAATTGCTCAGGTGTGTTTAAATGCCTCCTTAATGCAGGTATAAGAGAGCTCTCAGCACCTGGTCTTTCCTCCAGTCTTTTCATCTCCTTTGGAAACTTTTATTGCTGTTTATCAACACGATGACCAAAGTTGTGCCAATGAAAGTCAAAGAAGCCATTATGAGACTGGGAAACAAGAATAAAACTGTTAGAGACATCAGCCAAACCTTACGCTTACCAAAATCAACTGTTTGGAACATCATTAAGAAGAAAGAGAGCACTGGTGAGCTTACTAATCACTAAGGGACTGGCAGCAACCACAGTTCTGGAAAAGGGTCGTGGACAGATGAGACAAAGATTAACTTGTATCAGAGTGATGGCAAGAGCAAAGTATGGAGGAGAGAAGGAATTGCCCAAGATCCAAAGCATACCACCTCTTCTGTGAAACACAGTGGTGGGGGTGTTATGGCCTGGGCATGTATGGCTGCTGAAAGTACTGGCTCACTTATCTTCATTGATGATACAACTTCTCATGGTAGTAGCATAATGAATTCTGAAGTGTATAGACACATCCTATCTGCTCAAGTTCAAACAAATGCCTCAAAACTAATTTGAAGGCGATTCATTCTACAGCAAGACAATGATCCCAAACATCCTGGTAAAGCAACAAAGGAGTTTTTCAAAGCTAAAAAATGGTAAATTCTTGAGTGGCCAAGTCAATCACCCATTCTGAACCCAATTGAGCATGCCTTTTATATACGGAAGAGAAAACTGAAGCCCCCAAAACAAGTATAAGCTAAAATGGCTGCAATACAAACTTGGGAGAGCATCACCAGAGAAGACAACCAGCAACTGGTTATGTCCATGAATCGCAGACTTCAAGCAGACATTACATGCAAAGGATGGGGTGGGAGATTGCAACTTTCACGTGGTCCGCCCTGTTTAGACGAATGCAATCAACCTGGAGTGCACAAGCAAATAAAGATCAAATAGAACAAGTTGTCCTACAACTTTAGGCTGTGCACGCTATACGCAAGAAGATGATGCAAAGAATATGCAAACATGACCACTTTCATTTACATGACATTGCTGTGTCCCTAACAATATGGTGCACTGAAATGGGGAGACTATGTATAAACACTGCTGTAATTTCTGCATGGTGAAACCAAAATGTATAAAAACGGCCTTTCTTAAAATCTGACAATGTGCACTTTAACCACATGTAGTTTTTTTCTATTACAAATTTCAAATTGTGGAATACAGAGGCAAATAAATAAATGATGGGTCACAAAGATTATGGAGGGCACTGTATAATGTAGGACACTTGCAGCTGCAGGGAAAATTTCAATAATCGTAGGTAGACACAAAATGCTGGAGTAACTCAGCGGGACAGGCAGCATCTCTGGAGAAGGAATGGGTAACATTTCATGCAAAGGGTGGTGGGTGTATGGAACGAGCTGCCAGAGGCAGTAGTTGATGCAGGAACTATTCCAGAGTTAAAAAAACAGTTAGACAGGTGCATGGATAGTACAGGTTTGGAGGGATATGGGCCAAACATGGGCAGGTAGCTGGGACATGTTGGCCGGTGTGGGCAAGTTGGGCCGAAGGGCCTGTTTCCATGCTGTATCACGCTATGACACACAGCTGCTAAATATATTTCATTTCATATATAAACTGAAAAGTTCCAAGGAACTGAAAAAAATAAAATGGTCCCTGCCTCTTGGTCTCTCTGTGCACATGTTCTTTCCAGTTGACAAAAGGCACAATAAGTGTATTTAGAAAAATGCACTTAATACAAGCACACAGAAGCATACCATATTTGTATGCCACAAAGCAAAATCTGTAGATGCCCTCAGAATAAGGAAATTGGCAAAATCTTTCAATGGATTGATTGCTACAGGGAAGAATAGGTTAAGGCAACAGAGAGGAACTCAGCGGGTCAGGCGGCATCAGAGGAGGGAATTGACTGACCATCTTTTGGGTCAGGACCCTTCTTCAGACTAAACACAACAGAGATCCCTGAGATATACTACTCGAGGTATGCCATGACCATGAGAGTTTAAAAAAATAAAATAAAATCCATGTGAGAAACAAATCTAATCTGCTTTAAAAGTATCCTCTGATGGAAAGCATGTGTGCCTGTAATGTTTTGCCTATTTACTCCACCAAAATGGATATTGTCATTAGAATCTACCATCTTCCAACTTATAAACAGACAAAAACCACACAAGACAATGCAAGTCTAAAGAAGGGTCCAGACCCAAAACGTGTGCATCCATTCCCTCCACACATGCTGCCTAACCTGCAAGTTCCTTTAGCACTTTGTGCTTTGCTCAAGATTTCAGCGTCTGCAGTTCCTTGTGTCTATATAAGACAGCTCATTCGGTATCCATCTAACCAGATGTCCGTGTTTCAGTTTACAAAGGCTGCTCAGGGCCTCGATCTACTTTTACCCCAAACTTATTTTTGTCTTTGGCAATCTTAGCTACAACCTATAGCACCCCTGAGTTCACCATGTTCAGGAATCAAACTGAAGCAGCCTGCTAACACATTGCTGACACATTGCATGCAAAAGACAAAGGCTGGATCCCACAGGTAAATCCCACATTTATGGCACCCACTCATTAGTCATCTGCATTTCCTTTCTTTGCAGATCCTCCTATAATGATAGCAGAAGTTTAGTTTAGAAACACAGCGCGGAAACAGGCCTTTCTGCCCAAGAAGTCCGCGCTGACCAGCGAACCCCCCACACTAACACTATCCTACACACGCTAGGGACAATTTACAATTATACCAAGCCAATTAACCTACAAATCTGTACGTCTTTGGTGTGGGAGGAAAGTGGATCTCCCGGAGAAAACCTATGCAGGTCACGGGGGGAACGTATAAACTCCATACAGACAGCATCCGTAGACAGGATCGAACCCAGGTCCATGGCGCTGTAAGGCAGCAACTCTACCGCTGCGCCACTGTGCCACCCTCCAAGTTGGATCTTTTCATTTCAGTTGGTAAGCACTGAAATTATGACAACCCGTCATCTCATTTTCTATCCTGGCAAGGAAAGCATTAGTTATGTATTAGGAGTATATGCTTAATAACTGTAAGATACACAACACACAGGGCCACAGAGTGAAAGTATTGGGAAAATTCACATTTGCCTCAACTATATTCAGTAGAATTAGGTTGCTGTGGAAGTTAGATTGCATGGGATTCAGGGAAAGCTAGCTAATTGGATACATAATTGGTTTGATGATAGAAAGGATGGGATGGCGATGGAAGGTTGCTTTGTTCTGTAGGTCCATGACAAGTAGTGTGCCTCAGGTAGGTGCTGGGCCCATTATTGGTTGTCAGCTATGTCAATAATTTGGATGAAAAATGTACAAGGCGTGATTAATAAGTTGATGACACTAATTTTAGCTGGCATCATAGACAGGGAAGGAAGTAATTAAGAATGACTGCGTGATCTTAATCAGCTGGGTAAGTGAGCTGAGGAATGGCAAATGGTGTTTAATTCAGATAAGCATGAGATGTTGCATTTTGGGAAGTGAAACCAGGGTCGGACTTTCACAGTCAACAATAGGACCCTGGTAGTGTTGCAGAACAGAGGGTCCGAGAAGTGCATAGATCCATGAAAGTGTCGACACAGATAGACAGAGTGGTGAGGGCTTTTGGCATCCTGGCCTTAATCAGTAAGGCTGTTGAATATAGAGATTGGGGTGTTGCAGGTATATTGCAATTATACAAGACGTTGGTGAAGTTGCACGGAGTAATGTGTTCAGATTTGGTCACCATTCTATAGGAATAATGCCATTAAGCTGAAAAGAGTGCAGAAAATTAGAATTTTCTACACTCTTTGTGACTGTTCTTGCATTTAAGATAAAAGAGACTGTTAAAGATTGTCTTATGTTAACTACATGGTGGGGCAGTGGTAGAGTTGCTGCCTTACAGCACTTGCAGCTCCGGAGACCCGGGTCCGATCCTGACCAAGGTGGTGTCTGTACAGAGTTTGCACGTTCTCCTCATGACCGCGTGTGTTTTCGCTGAGTTCTTTGGTTTCCTCCCACACTCCAAAGACGTACAGGTTTGTAGGTTAATTGGCTTGGCATAAGTGTAAATTGTCCCGAGTGTGTGTAGAATAGTGTTAATGTACTGGGAACGTTGGTCGGTGCGTCTCGGTAGGCCGAAGCAAAGATCATAGGGCGGAGCAAGATGGTCCACTTCTGCAAAATACAATGGACTGACGTGTATTCAAGGGGGGGGGGGGGGGGGGGGGGTGTAATGTACAGGAGATGAATCGCAGAGGTGCCTCCAAAGTAATTCAGATAGTTTTAATTACCAGTCTTTTTTACTATTGTTAGAGCGCTTATACATTTAAAAAAAAGAATTAAAGTGTGGAACTGCTGCATTTACGAAGAAACCTGCAATTATAGCGGAGCAGTACGCTCCGCTTGCAGATGACGCCGCCAACTTGACAGAAGCTGGTTACGGGAACGTCGCTAAAGATTACCCATCAGCTACTACAACTATTTCGCGAAGTGAACCATCTCGCTCCGCTCTACGATCTTTGGGCCGAAGGGCCTGTTTCCGCTCTGTATCTCTAAACTAAACCAAACTAGCCAGTCTATTAGTTATCAGATGGTGTGTGATTTCAATAGCGTGCTTTATAGTAAGGTACTTTGTAGTACAAAAATAAGGTGCATGCTCCACAAGGTCACAAAAATAATGAACATCTTACACATGTTATGGTGCTGCCTCTAATTGAACCATTAATTAGTAACCTTGCTCAAAGTATAGACTTCATTATATCCACTTACATCAAGATGCTGGACTGCAGCTGATACTGTTGTCCACACCAGTGGTGTTGTCTCAAAGGGCCGAAAGGCCTACTCCTGCACCTATTGTCTATCACGTTTGTCATCATGTCTTCAGGTCTACAAAGTTGTACAACAGGTGTCAGCAATCTGCAATCCACAACCCAAAATCATCCGGCCCGCAGGCGGATTTTTTCCCCCGTAATCATCCGGCCCGCCGGGCACCAGCGCCCTGAGCAGCGGCCGAACGGCGAGCTCCGCCTGTACTGCATCCTGCGCAAAGCCGCCGGCACGGTCGCTCAATTTCTGTGAACACGTTTAAGAAAGAACTGCAGATGCTGGAAAAATCGAATGTGGACAAAAATGCTAGAGAAACTCAGCGGGTGAAACATGCAAGGATTGCATGAGGCTGCCTCACCCGCTGAGTTTCTCCAGCATGTCTACCTTCTGTGAACGCATGATTTCATGCCTGCCATCCGGGGCGGGATCTATGTGTATACATGATAGATGTGGCTCGCCATCCGCTTACAGACATGCGTCCCAGCCCTTATGCAGAACAAGGTTGCCGACCACTGTTGTACAATTTCAAGATACCAGAAATCTCTGTAGACCAAATTGCTCTTCTGCCCAACTTGTATCAGAAATGTGTTTACTCATAACTTAAGTAATCAATAGCACACATATTGTTAAAGAAACATGAAATATTACCAAGCTGGTTCACTTACATGTGGTGCTGGAGCACCTGAAAAAAACATGTGGACGGGTTCCAAATCATGATTTCTTTTAAGGTATTCCGCTGTAGCGAAACTGAGGTATGACCCCAAACTGTGGAGGAAAATACTTGGCTTAAGTCATTTGAGCTTTAGTTTAGATTTCATATTAAAGATATACAATAAAACATCACCACGAATTCAGTATCTGAGTTGTTATTAAACATTATAGTCAGTGAGTGGGCAAAGACTAGCGAATGGAATTTAACATGGGGAAATTGGAGATCGTACATTTTGGTATCAGAAAACAAAAAGGCAATTTAGTATAGAAGTTGGGATGTAATGTTAAAATTGTACAAGGCATTGGTGAGGCCAATTCTGGAGTATGGTGTACAATTTTGGTCGCCTAATTATAGGAAGGATGTCAACAAAATAGAGAGAGTACAGAGGAGATTTACTAGAATGTTGCCTGGGTTTCAGCAACTAAGTTACAGAGAAAGGTTGAACAAGTTAGGGCTTTATTCTTTGGAGCGCAGAAGGTTAAGGGGGGACTTGATAGAGGTTTTTAAAATGATGAGAGGGATAGACAGAGTTGACGTGGAAAAGCTTTTCCCACTGAGAGTAGGGAAGATTCAAACAAGGGGACATGACTTGAGAATTAAGGGACTGAAGTTTAGGGGTAACATGAGGGGGAACTTCTTTACTCAGAGAGTGGTAGCTGTGTGGAATGAGCTTCCAGTGAAGGTGGTGGAGGCAGGTTCGTTTTTATCATTTAAAAATAAATTGGATAGTTATATGGATGGGAAAGGAATGGAGGGTTATGGTCTGAGCGCAGGTATATGGGACTAGGGGAGATTATGTGTTCGGCATGGACTAGAAGGGTCGAGATGGCCTGTTTCCGTGCTGTAATTGTTATATGGTTATATGGTTATAAATTATGAAAATGCAAAGAGTCTGAAAGTGAGTTAAATAGGTGTTCTGGAGCATGAATCAAGTAGTTAAGAAGGCAAGCAAAGTTTTGCCTTTCATTTGAGTTTCCTCCCATATCACAAAGAAATGTAGGTTTGTTAGTCATACAGCGTGGAAACAGGCCCTTTGCCCCAATTTTCCCCCACACATCTACACGTCCCACCTGCCTGCATTTGACCCACATCCCTAATCCGATCCTATCCATGTACCCGTCTAAATGTTTCATAAACGTTGCCCCTACCACATTTTGCATGAAAAAGTTACCCCTCAGGTTCCTATTAAATCTTTCCACCCTCACTTTAAACTACTGGCCTCTGGTTCTCGATTCCCCTACTCTAGGCAAGAGACTCCGTGCGTCCACCCAATCTACTCCTCTCATGATTTTGTACATATCCATAAGATCAGGTACGGAAATCGCTATCAAAACATAGAGGGAACAGGGGGACACAATTTCATGGCGGCCACGCGCGCATGCACACACACGCGCACACGGCTTTGGAGGCTTCAGCCGTGGGTCCTCTGGACGGTAATTAGTGACGGGTGCCGGCAGTTGCCGAAAAAAACCGCGTAAGGCCCACAGCCAGTGTGGAGAAGAAGCGCTAAATGCAGCTCAACTCTGCCTGTCTCGCCGGGTTAACCTACAGCCCTGCTTGGACTGACGGGACACCAGTCGGGAGCCGTGGAGCTAGCGCTGCTTCTCCGCGCTGACTGTAAACCTGGGCCATCGTTGGCAGGAGTTGAGCTGGGTTTAGCGCTGCTTCTCTGCGCTGGCTGTGGGCACCGCTCCCGCCTGACTCCAGACGTCTCTAGCCACCCCCGGGCGAGCGGGTGGGGGAGGGGGGCACTCGGGTGGGGAAGGGCGTGGTCCAGTGGCGGTGCGGCAGCGATTGCAGTGGGGGGGTGAGATGGAGGGGGGAGGGGGAGGGGGCCTCAATTGGTGGGCATGTGGGTATTGTGACGTCAGCAGCTGGCAAGCGGCGATTATATTTTTTAAAGTGAGTTTTGTGAACAATTTTATTCAAAGTCCTGGGAAATAATTGAGCAAATTTAGAGAGGAGTGCATTTCTGAAATCACAAGTTAAATCCCTACCGAAATATGTAAAAATCTCCGCGTTTTTGCATCTGGTTTTCGAGGAAATACGTTTCAAAGCAAAATGACACCCACCCACACACAGTTTAAAAAGTATATTGATATATGATATGATAGATAGATAGATGTTCTTCGTGATGAAGGCCATCCTATCCAGGGAGCAAAACACTTCTACCAAGTGAAGCAGTGATTCAGTTGCACTTCTGTTCTGTAATCAATGCTCACAACATGGTTTTCTCGGCAATTGTAAAATATCTCCGTTCAGTCACAGGGTGACTCTGAACCTTCAGCAACTTGTCCCTCTTATCCTCCATCTCATTCTCGTTCTTACCCCTCTTCTTTCTCATCTGACAGTGTTGTGAAACCCAATGCAAGATCAAGGATCACCACCTCATCTTGCTATTTAGCACAAACTCTCCACCTGTAACAAAAGCATGGTAGTGCTGCGGTAGAGTTGCTGCCTTACAGCATCAGGGACATTAAAGTGTGATGGCATCTATTAAACAGGAAATGGCTAACATTATAAAATTGCTTTAAGTTATTTAACAATTAGAAATTTTTGACTAAAATAGCTTTCTGATATGTAGCCATGCTATGGCCACAAATTATTAATTATCTTTTGTACCTGTGACCAAAAAATGCAAATGGTTTCTCTTTAAGGCTGGGCAGTAAGATGTTGACAATTTCATGAATGAGTTGATGAATGTTCTGCATAAAGGGTTCCTTGGATCGAGTTTCTCTTCCAGCAAGGCGCAAGGAATAAACTGAAATTGAAAGCATTAATCCTTGAGTAAAATTTCAAAATATTATACTCTGAAGTGCAATGTACATTAAAATTTGTAGTGATGGGAACGAGGTGGGGGAAGTAAAATAGCTAAGATACAATGCTGGGCTTCAGTTCTGATATTCATCACCATATCAGATGAAGTCATAGAGTGTGGAAAACAGGCCCTTCCACCAACTTACCCCACCTACATTAGCCCCACCTGCCTGTATTTGGCTCATATCCCTCCAAACCTTTCCTATCCATGTACCAGTTCAAATGTTTCTTAAATGTTGTGATAGTACCTGCCAGTAGTACCTGTTAGTACTACCTCCCCCAGCAGCTCATTCCATATACCACAGCCCTTTGTGTAAAAAAGGTTCCCTCAGGTTCCTATTGAATCATGCCACCCTCACTTAAATCTATGTCCTCTGGTTCTAGATTCCCTACTCTGGGTAAAAAAAAAAGTGCATTTACCCTATCTAATCCTTTCATGATATTATACACTATATTGGAGAGGGATATATCGGCAGAAAATCCCAAGGTAAATTTTCTACCAATGTTGCTATGGAAGCATTTCATAGGTAAAATGTTTTTCATCAGTGTAAATAGCCAAAGAATACAAAGAAGTTCAAGATAGAGGGAGTGCAGAGAAGGTTCACCAGACTGATTCCTGGGATGTCAGGACTGTCTTATGAAGAAAGACTGGATAGACTTGGTTTATACTCTCTAGAATTTAGGAGATTGAGAGGGGATCTTATAGAAACTTACAAAATTCTTAAGGGGTTGGACAGGCTAGATGCAGGAAGATTGCTCCCGATGTTGGGGAAGTCCAGGACAAGGGGTCACAGCTTAAGGATAAGGGGGAAATCCTTTAAAACCGAGGTGAGAAGAACTTTTTTCACACAGAGAGTGGTGAATCTCTGGAACTCCCTGCCACAGAGGGTAGTCGAAGCCAGTTCATTGGCTATATTTAAGAGGGAGTTAGATGTGGCCCTTGTGGCTAAGGGGATCAGAGGGTATGGAGAGAAGGCAGGTACGGGATACTGAGTTGGATGATCAGCCATGATCATATTGAATGGCGGTGCAGGCTCGAAGGGCCGAATGGCCTACTCCTGCACCTAATTTCTATGTTTCTATGTTTCTAAGATCATCTTTAATCAGTATTCATATTATAGTGGTACAGCAGGTTGTTAGTTGTTAGAACATTGTGACCGCTTCCAAGACAGACTAGTGTAGGAAGTGGGTGTTAGTATAAATCGTACAGTAGGGTGGGGTTAGTGATGCTGTTCTACCATGATTGGTTCTCATGCATAGAAATATAGAAAATAGGTGCAGGAGTAGGCCATTCGGCCCTTCGAGCCTGCACCGCCATTCAATATGATCATGGCTGATCATCCAATTCAGTATCCCGTACCTGCCTTCTCTCCATACCCCCTGATCCCCTTAGCCACAAGGGCCACATCTAACTCCCTCTTAAATATAGCCAATGAACTGTCCTCAACTACCTTCTGTGGCAGAGAATTCCAGATTCACCACTCTGTGTGAAAAATGTTTTTCTCATCTTTTACCAATCTGCATCCTTCCCCATAAGGAGTGAATATGGTAAGCTTACATGTCGTAAGAATTTAAACATACTCGCCATATCTGTCAGGCGGTCTACTAATACGGCCGAAACGCGTACGGACCAAGCCCACTCCCCCTTCGCCAGATAGATTAAAGGGAGGTGGAGAACCCGGAAGAGAGAAAGCAGCAGGGGACACCCGTGGTGACCGACAGGGGGAGCATGCAGGAGAGGTATTATTGTGGTTAGTCATAGCCGCCAGTTGTGGAGGGGTATGGGACATGCTGGAACTGGTGGACGCGGCAGCAGACGGCTGGAACTGCAGTGGTGGAGGACGGGCTCCTTCACAGCCAGCAAGTGTTGGCGGCTCCGACGGTATAGGGTGCCATCATAGTCCACAAGGTAAGATCGTGGTTCTTCAGCCAGGCCAATAACGCTACCCAAACGGTAATGTCCCACGGTAGTTTGTAAACTAATGACGTGGCCCGGTAGTAGAGGTTTGAGTGGTTTGCTGGACTTGTCTTGCGACCGTTTCTGTATGACGTGTTTCTCCTGGATATGCTTTTGATTGTAGCTGGCTTCAGCACCTGTGGCACCAACTTCTGCTGGACAATCGGAATCGGAGGTCTCGTTGTTCTGGACATCAGTCGCTGGGCCGGCGAGCCCAGGGTTCCGTCTCTAGCAATGTTCCTGAGGTTTAAGAGGTCGAGATATACGTCTGAATTGGCTAGGTGTGCGCGTTCCATTAGATGTTTAGTGCTTCTGACAGCTCGTTCAGCGAGTCCGTTACTTTGTGGGTATTCAGGGCTGCTCGTGACGTGGTGGAAATTCCATCGGTTGGCAAAGAGCTTGAAAGCGTGGCTGGTAAACTGTCTTCCGTTGTTGGTCTGCAAACGGACGGGTGCGCCGAATGTAGAGAAGTGTTTCTTTAGCTTTTAAATGACCATTTCTGATGCGATAGAGGTCAGTAAGTCGAGCTCGAACCAGTTAGAATAGGAGTCAACCAGTACAAGATAGTGTTTACCGTGACATTTGAAAATGTCTGCCGCCAGCGACGTCCAGGGCAGTGCTGGTGGAGTTAGAAACATAGAAACATAGAAATTAGGTGCAGGAGTAAGCCATTCGGCCCTTCGAGCCTGCACCGCCATTCAATATGATCATGGCTGATCATCCAACTAAGTATCCCGTACCTGCCTTCTCTCCATACCCTCTGATCCCCTTAGCCACAAGGGCCACATCTAACTCCCTCTTAAATATAGCCAATGAACTGTCCTCGACTACCCTCTGTGGCAGGGAGTTCCAGAGATTCACCACTCTCTGTGTGAAAAAAGTTCTTCTCATCTCGGTTTTAAAGAATTTCCCCCTTATCCTTAAGCTGTGACCCCTTGTCCTGGACTTCCCCAACATTGGGAGCAATCTTCCTGCATCTAGCCTGTCCAACCCCTTAAAAATTGTGTAAGTTTCTATAAGATCCCCTCTCAATCTCCTAAATTCTAGAGAGTATAAACCAAGTCTATCCAGTCTTTCTTCATAAGACAGTCCAGGAATCAGTCTGGTGAACCTTCTCTGCACTCCCTCTATGGCAATAATGTCCTTCCTCAGATTTGGAGACCAAAACTGTACGCAATACTCCAGGTGTGGTCTCACCAAGACCCTGTACAACTGCAGTAGAACCTCCCTGCTCCTATACTCAAATCCTTTTGCTATAAAAGCTAACATACCATTCGCTTTCTTCACTGCCTGCTGCACCTGCATGCCTACTTTCAATGACTGGTGTACCATGACACCCAGGTCTCGCTGCATCTCCCCTTTTCCTAGTCGGCCACCATTTAGATAATAGTCTGCTTTCCTGTTTTTGCCACCAAAATGGATAACCTCACATTTATCCACATTATACTGCATCTGCCAAACATTTGCCCACTCACCCAGCCTATCCAAGTCACCTTGCAGTCTCCTAGCATCCTCCTCACAGCTAACACTGCCCCCCAGCTTAGTGTCATCTGCAAACTTGGAGATATTGCCTTCAATTCCCTCATCCAGATCATTAATATATATTGTAAATAGCTGGGGTCCCAGCACTGAGCCTTGCGGTACCCCACTAGTCACTGCCTGCCATTGTGAAAAGGACCCGTTTACTCCTACTCTTTGCTTCCTGTTTGCCAGCCAGTTCTCTATCCACATCAATACTGAACCCCCAATGCCGTGTGCTTTAAGTTTGTATACTAATCTCTTATGTGGGACCTTGTCGAAAGCCTTCTGGAAGTCCAGATACACCACATCCACTGGTTCTCCCCTATCCACGCTACTAGTTACATCCTCGAAGAATTCTATAAGATTCGTCAGACATGATTTACCTTTTGTAAATCCATGCTGACTTTGTCCAATGATTTCACCACTTTCCAAATGTGCTGCTATCCCATCTTTAATAACTGACTCTAGCAGTTTCCCCACTACCGATGTTAGACTAACTGGTCTGTAATTCCCCGTTTTCTCTCTCCCTCCCTTCTTAAAAAGTGGGGTTACGTTTGCTACCCGCCAATCCTCAGGAACTACTCCAGAATCTAAAGAGTTTTGAAAGATTATTACTAATGCATCCACTATTTCTGGAGCTACTTCCTTAAGCACTCTGGGATGCAGCCTATCTGGCCCTGGGGATTTATCGGCCTTTAATCCATTCAATTTACCCAACACCACTTCCCGGCTAACCTGGATTTCACTCAATTCCTCCAACTCCTTTGGCCCCTGCTATTTCCGGCAGATTATTTATGTCTTCCTTAGTGAAGACGGAACCAACGTAGTTATTCAATTGGTCCGCCATATCCTTGTTCCCCATGATCAACTCGCCTGTTTCTGACTGCAAGGGACCTACATTTGTTTTAACTAATCTCTTTCTTTTCACATATCTATAAAAACTTTTGCAGTCAGTTTTTATGTTCCCTGCCAGTTTTCTCTCATAATCTATTTTTCCTTTCCTAATTAAGCCCTTTGTCCTCCTCTGCTGGTCTCTGAATTTCTCCCAGTCCTCTGGTATGCTGCTTTTTCTGGCTAATTTGTACACATCATCCTTCGCTTTGATACTATCCCTGATTTCCCTTGTTATCCACGGATGCACTACCTTCCCTGATTTATTCTTTTGCCAAACTGGGATGAACAATTTTTGTAGTTCATCCATGCAGTCTTTAAATGTCTTCCATTGCATATCCACCGTCAACCCTTTTAGAATTAATTGCCAGTCAATCTTGGCCAATTCACGTCTCATACCCTCAAAGTTACATTTCTTTAAGTTCAGAACCATTGTTTCTGAATTAACAATGTCACTCTCCATCCTAATGAAGAACTCAACCATATTATGGTCACTCTTGCCCAAGGGGGCACGTACTACAAGACTGCTAACTAACCCTTCCTCATTACTCAATACCCAGTCTAAAATAGCCTGCTCTCTCGTTGGTTCCTCTACATGTTGATTTAGATAACTATCCCGCATACATTCTAAGAAATCCTCTTCCTCAGCACCCAGCCAATTTGATTCACCCAATCTATATGTAGATTGAAGTCACCCATTATAACTGTTTTGCCTTTGTCGCACGCATTTCTAATTTCCTGTTTGATACCATCTCCAACTTCACTACTACTGTTAAGTGGCCTGTACACAACACCCACCAGCGTTTTCTGCCCCTTAGTGTTTCGCAGCTCTACCCATACCGATTCCACATCCTCCAAACTAATGTCCTTCCTTTCCATTGCGTTAATCTCCTCTCTAATCAGCAACGCTACCCCACCTCCTTTTCCTTTCTCTCTATCCCTCCTGAATATTGAATATCCCTGGATGTTCAGCTCCCAGCCTTGGTCACCCTGGAGTCATGTCTCCGTGATCCCAACTATATCATAGTCATTAATAGCTATCTGCACATTCAACTCATCCACCTTATTACGAATGCTCCTTGCATTGAGACACAAAGCCTTCAGGCTTGTTTTTACAACACTCTTACCCCTTATACAATTATGTTGAAAAGTGGCCCTTTTTGATTTTTGCCCTGGTTTTGTCTGCCTGCCACTTTTACTTTTCACCTTGCTACCTATTTTCACCTTGCTACCCTCATTTTACACCCCTCTGTCTCTACGCTCACACATTTAAGAAACCCTTTCCCTTTAACTCCATCCTCCACTATCCCATTCGACACCCCACCCCCCTTATTCAGTTTAAAACCACCCGTGTAGCAGTGGCAAACCTGCCTGCCAGAATGCTGGTCCCACACCTGTTAAGATGCAATCCGTCCCTTTTGTACAGTTCCCCCTTACCCCAAAACAGATCCCAGTGATCTAAGAATCTAAATCCCTGCCCCGTGCACCAGTTCCTCAGCCACACGTTCAGGTCCCGTATCTCCCTGTTCCTGCTCTCGCCAGCACGAGGAACTGGAAGCAAACCGGAGATAACAACCCTGGAGGTCCTGCTTTTCAGCATTTTTCCGAGCTCTCTAAAGTCACGCTGCAGAATATTCATCCCCTTCTTTCCGACATCGTTTGTGCCGACATGCACTACCACTTCCGGATGTTCACCTTAGCCCTTGAGGATTTTCTGCACTCTGTCCATGACATCCTGGATCCTGGCACCAGGAAGGCAGCACACCATCCTCGCATCCCGTCTGTTGCCGCAGAAACCCCTGTCCGTACCTCTCACAATGGAGTCTCCCACTACAATGGCATTGCCTGCCTTAGGCCTTTTTGGTTCTGGCTCAACAGCCCTATTCGCATCGCAAGCCAGTCCGCCGCTCAGTGTAAACACGTCTTCTGTCCCGACTGCTTCTAAGTGGGTGAACCTGTTCACAAGAGGTACAACACCCGGGGACGTTGGCATTCCATGCTTCCCTCCCTTTCTCACTGTCTCCCACCTTCTCTCTTCCAGTACCTTAGGTGTAATAATCGTACTGTAGGACTTGTCGAGGAACGACTCCGTTTCTCGAACGAAACGGAGGTCATCCACTTGCTTCTCCAGTTCCCCAACACTGCCCTTCAGGAGCTCTACGTGGAAAAGGTTGTTGCAGTAAAGGCTGTGTCTGTTGGTGTGGTGCAAGGCTGTTGCAAATGGGGCAGGAGGCTGTCCTGTCAGGTATGTACTTGGTCATCCCAGGCCAGTAGAACAGGTTTTGTGCCTGGGTGGCTGCTGTGTGCCTCTTTGTAGTATTCCTCATGTAGTGATGAGGGGATCACGACTTTGTGGCCCTTAACTATGACACCATCCTGTATTACCAGTTCGTCGCGGACTAAGAAGAACGGCTACACCTCTGTTGGTACGCTGGATTGTCTGTCTGGCCAGTCTCTTGTGATTACAGATGAAAGTATCTGGAGGGTAGCGTCGGCGGCTGTGTGTTTGGGTAAGCGGCGCAGTTGTTTTGTAGGAACAAAGTCAATGCTGAGAACCGTAAACTCGTCCCGTTCGTAGGGGTGTCGTTCGTTGGATGCCTGTGGTGCACCAGAGAGAGTGTCCGCAACGAGCATGTCTTCACCCTTCTTGTAAACAAGTTTAAAGCCAAAGCGCTGGAGCTGCATCATCATACGCTGCAGACGCGCAGCTGCTGCGTGTATAGGTTTGTTGAGGATCGTCACCAGGGGTTGGTGGTCTGTCTCGACCGTGAAAACATTACCAAAGTCCTTGAATTTGGAACAAGCGAAGACAATGGTCAGCAGCTCCTTCTCGATTTGCGCGTAGCGCTGTTCGGTGTCGGTCATGGTGCAGGAGGCATAGGAGACAGGGCGCAAAGTTCCATCGGCAGATGATTGTAGGCAGGCTGCGATCGTGAGGCACCGCAGGTAACTGTCACAGGGCGCTTTAGGTCGAAAAATGTCAGGGTTGGTTCAACTTCGATTTTAATACGTCAAATGCTTTTTGGTGTTGCTGGAACCAGGACCAAGCAGTATCCTTTCTAGTTAGTTGTCGCAGAGGAGAACTCAGTTCACTGAGGTTTGGTATGAATTTCCCAAGATAGTTCACCATACCCAGGAATCGCTGCAGGCCGAGCACATCAGTGGGGGCAGGCATCTCTGTGATGGCAGCAGTTTTCTTCGGATCCGGCCTGAGACAGTCAGGAGTGAACACATGACCGACATAGGTGACATCTGAAACCCTGAACTTACACTTGTTAGGGTTGAATTTCAGGTTGATCTGACGTGCCCGGTCTATGATAAGCGTTAGGTTGTAGGTGTGCCTTTGCCATAAACCAAGATATCATCAACTATGATGGCACACGGGAGGCCCTGGAACAGCAGTTCCATGTTCCTCTGGAAGACCTCACTGGCCGAGTTGATGCCGAATGGCATTCTTAGAAACTTGAATCTGCCAAATGGAGTGGCAAATGTGGTGAGGTTTGACGACTCGTCGTCCAGCGGTATCTGCCAGAAAGAGCTCTTTGCATAGAGGACAGAAAATACAGTGGCTAGTCCGATCTGTGCTGCAACGTCTTCGACAGTCATAGGATAATGCAGACGCCTGATGGGAGAGTTCAAATCCTTCGGATTGATGCACACGCGGAGCTCGTTTTTATCCTTCTTGAGAGTAGCAACCATGGTGGAGACCCAGTCAGTGGACTCACTGATCTCTTCTAGTACGCCTAAGGAGACCATGTTCTTTAGTTCAGACTCAATCCTGTCTCTCATGGCATGTGGCACATGGTGTGGTGCGCGGACGACAGGGTCAACATTGAGGTCAATGGATATCTTGTAAGTCACAGGCAGCTTGCCTAGTTTGCCATCAAACAAATCAGGGTATTCTTTTACCGGGTCCACAGATATCAATAGCTTGTGGACCGACTGGTCAAAGGAAATCAGCCCCAAGTCCTGGCATGCGTGGATGCCCAACAGAGTCACAGAGTCAGAATTTAAAACATAGAAGGTCCGATTCCTTGTAGTCTTTTTAAGCACGCATTTAAAAGTTATTTTTCCCAGTGGAATCCCCCTGTAAGCAGAGTGGAGTTGTCTTTAGTCAAGGCCTCGTTATTTCTTATCTTGTTGTAGAGGTGCACAGACATTAGGTTTACTTTTGTCCCGGTTAATTTGGCCTTGACAACTTTATTATTAATCGACATCAGAATTGTAGGATCGAGAATCTTACCAGCTGTGTGAAGGAGTGAATACACAGTTGACTCCTCATGTGAGTTAATTGGACTGTCCTCGGGGGCAGAGTCGAGCTGGTCTTGAGAAGTAGAGATTGTTTTGTCTTGTTGTAGCAGGTGTAGATTAGACGCTGAACTAGAGGGTCTCTTCCCACAGTCTCTGCAAGCGGCAGAGAAATGGTTCATCTTCTTGCAGTAATTGCAAGACTTCCCGTAAGCAGAGCATGTATCTCGCTTATTGTGGAGGTAGTTACAGTTAGGACATCTCCTAGGGGGCTCATTGGCAAATCCACGATTAGCCGGTCGAGGGGCCTCGATCATAAATCTTCTGTTATCGGTCGGTGTTCACGGTCTGTCAAACCCCGTCAAATTGATAGATTACAGAAAGACACAGACTTAATGGAGCGACAAATTCGGCCAAACGACAGGCATGTGCAGCCTGCTCAAGAGTTAAATCAGGATTCCGCAGCAACTCTAACCGTAGCTTTTGATCATTCATCCCAGAGACTAATTTGTCCCTTATCAGCTGATTAGTCATTGTCTCAAATGAGCACCTCTGGGCCATGTATCGTAAATCACAAATGAGTTTCTCCACCGGGTCATCAGGAAGCTGGTGTCTCGCAAAGAATTTGGCTCTTTTTAAAATGTGGTTCGACGGCAGGTCACATATCTCACTGAATTTACGCAGTAAAACATTAGGATCGTTAATAGATTCTCCAGGTGTAACTACCTGGTCGTTGGCGTCACGAATTTCAGGAGCGTATTCAAAAGTCCGGGCTCTCATCATGTCCTCGGGACCTGCAAGGTTAAGTAGAAGGGAGACTTTGACAGTGTCTGGTTCATTTCGGTGGACGATGTTCATGTAGTGTTGGTAATCAATCTCAAATGTCAGCCATCGCTCGCCGACGTCGGTATCGAAAATAAGCTGTGCAGGCTTTCTGCAAGATTGAGCCATCATAAAGCAAGAAACAAAACTGATCAAAAGGAATAAAACCTGATAGATGGACGCAGTGGGATACCCCAAGTTGACTGACACCATGTAAATAGTCAAAGAATACAATCTGAAATTCAAGATCATCTTTAATCAGTATTCATATTATAGCGGTACAGCAGGTTGTTAGTTGTTAGAACATCTATGCATAATCAAATTTAGAATAAATCGAGAAATAACTAATAAGACTGGGGAAATTAAACCTATCATGGATTAGCAAAATTTTCTCTTGAAATGTTTAGGTGAGCAGAGCACGGTATGACAATGACTAAATTGTCAACGATTTTAAATTTAACTTACATCATTTTAACACAGGAGGATATTTGCAGCATACATTGCCCTCCATAATGTTTGAGACAAAGACCCATCATTTATTTATTTGCCTCTGTACTTCACAAAGTGCACGTTGTCAGATTTTAATAAAGGTCATTTTTATACATTTTGGATTCACCATGCAGAAATTACAGCAGTGTTTATACATAGTCCCCCCCATTTCAGGGCACCATAATGTTTGAGACAGCAATGTCATGTAAATGAGAGTGGTCATGTTTAGTATTTTGTTGCATATCCCTTGCATGCAATGACTGATTGAAGTTTGTGATTCATGGGCATTAACAGTTGCTAGGTGTCTTCTTTGGTGATGCTCTGCCAGGCCTGTATTGCAGGCCTTATGCTTGTTTGGGGGGCTAGTCCCCTTCAGTTTTCTCTTCAACATACAAAAGTAATGCTCAATTGGGTTCAGATCGGGTGATTGACTTGGCCACTCATGAATTTACCATTTTTTAAGCTTTGAAAAACTCCTTTGTTGCTTTAGCAGTATGTTTGGGATCATTGTCTTGCTGCAGAATGAACTGCCGGTCAATGAGTTTTGAGGCATTTTGTTTGAACTTGAGCAGATAGGATGTGTCTATACACTTCAGAATTCATTATATCACTACCATCAGCAGTTATATCATCAATGCAGTATAATGTGGATAAATGTGAGATTATCCACTTTGGTGGCAAAAACAGGAAAGTAGATTATTATCTGAATGGTGGCCGATTAGGAAAGGGGGAGTTGCAACGAGACCTGGGTGTCATGGTACACCTTCATTAATAGTAGGCATGCAGGTGCAGCAGGCAGTGAAGAAGGCGAATGGTATGTTAGCATTCATAGCAAAAGGATTTGAGTATAGGAGCAGGGAGGTTCTACTGCAGTTGTACAGGGTCTTGGTGAGACCACACCTGGAGTATTGCGTACAGTTTTGGTCTCCTAATCTGAGGAAAGACATTCTTGCCATAGAGGGAGTACAGAGAAGGTTCACCAGACTGATTCCTGGGATGTCAGGACTCTCATATGAAGAAAGACTGGATAGACTCGATTTGTACTCGCTAGAATTTAGAAGATTGAGGGGGGATCTTATAGAAACTTACAAAATTCTTAAGGGGTTGGACAGGCTAGATGCAGGAAGATTGTTCCCGATGTTGGGGAAGTCCAGAACAAGGGGTCACAGTTTAAGGATAAGGGGGAAATCTTTTAGGACCAAGATGAGGAAAACCTTTTTCACACAGAGAGTGGTGAATCTCTGGAATTCTCTCCCGCAGAAGGTAGTTGAGGCCAGTTCATTGGCTATATTTAAGAGGGAGTTAGATGTGGCCCTTGTGGCTAAAGGGATCAGGGGGTATGGAGAGAAGGCAGGTACAGGATACTGAGTTGGATGATCAGCCATTATCATATTGAATGGTGGTGCAGGCTCGAAGGGCCGAATGGCCTACTCCTGCACCTATTTTCTATGTTTCTATGTAAGTGAGCCAGTACCTTCAGCAGCCATACGTGCCCAGGCCATAACACCACCACCACCACCACCGTGTTTCACAGATGATGTGGTACACTTTGAATCTTGGGCAGTTCCTTCTCTCCTCCATACTTTGCTCTTGCCATCAGTGTTAATCTTCGTGTTTTCTGTCCACAAGACCTTTTTCCAGAACTGAGGTTGCTCTTTTAAGTACTTCTTGGCAAACTGTAACCTGGCCATCCAATTTTTGCAGCTAACCAGTGGTTTGCATCTTGCAGCGTAGCCTCTGTATTTCTGTTCATGAAGTCTTCTGCAGGCAGTGGTTGTTGACAAATCCACACCTGACTCCTGAAGAATGTTTCTGATCTATCGGACAGGTGTTTGGCGATTTTTCTTTATTATAGAGAGAATTCTTCTGTCATCAGCTCTGGGTGTATTCCTTGCCCTGCCTGTCCCTTTGCGATTAGTAAGGTCACCAGCGCTCTCTTTCTTCTTACTGATTTTCCAAACAGTTGATTTTGGCAAGCCTAAGGTTTGGCTGTCCCTAACAGTTTTATTCTTGCTTCTCAGTCTCATGATGGCTTCTTTGAATTTCATTGGCAATACTGGCTGAAAAGATGAAGTACGAGGGGAAGCTGGCCAGGGATATAAAGAAGGAGAGTAAAAGCTTCTTTAGGTATGTTAAGGGAAAAACAGTAGCAAATTCAAATGTGGGTCCCTTGAAGGCAGAAACGGGTGAAATTATTATGGGTAACAAGGAAATGGCAGAAGAGTTGAACAGGTACTTCGGATCTGTCTTCACTAAGGAAGACACAAACAATCTCCCAGATGTACTGGAGGGCAGAGGATCTAAGGGGGTAGAGGAACTGAAATAAATTTTCATAAGGCGAGAAATAGTATTGGATAGGCTAATGGGACTGAAAGATGATAAATCCCCAGGATGGTCTGTATCCCAGGGTCCTCAGGGAGGTGGCTCTAGAAATAGTGGATGCATTGGTGATCATTTTCCAATGTTCAATAGATTCAATGGAGTTCCTGTGGATTGGAGGATAGCTAATGTTATCCCACTTTTCAAGAAATGAGCGAGAGAGAAAACGGGGAATTACAAACCAGTTAGCCCGACTTTGGTGGTGGGAAAGATGTTGGAATCAATTATTAAAAAGATAATAATGAGGCATTTGGATAGCAGTAAAATGATTAGCCCGTCAACCTGGATTTATGAAAGGGAAATCATGCTTGACTAATCTTCTGGAATTTTTTGAGGATGTGACAAGTAAAATGGATGAAGGGGAGCCAGTGGATGTAGTGTATCTAGACTTTCAGAAAGCCTTTGATAAGGTCCCGCACGGGAGACTGGTGACTAAAATTAGAGCACATGGTATTGGGGGTAGGGTGTTGACATGGATAGAAAATTGGTTGGCAGACAGGAAGCAAAGAGTAGGAGTGAACGCATCATTTTCAGAATGGCAGGCAGTGGCGAGTGGAATGCCGCAAGGCTCGGTGTTGGGGCCACAATAGTTTACCATATATATTAATGATTTGGAAGAGGGAATTAGGAGCAACACTAGCAAGTTTGCTGATGACACAAAGCTGGGTGGCACTGTGAACTGTGAAGAGGATGTTAGGAGGTTGCAGGGTGACCTGGACAGGTTGAGTGAGTGGGCAGATGCGTGGCAGATGCAGTATAATATAGATTATACGGTGAGGTTATCCACTTTGGCGGCAAAAACAAGGGAGCAGATTATTATCGCAATGGGGTTAGGTTAGGTAAGGGGGAGGTGCAGCGAGACCTAGGTGTCCTTGTACACCAGTCACTGAAAGTTGGCGTGCAGGTACAGCAGGTAGTGAAGAAAGCAAATGGAATGTTGGCCTTCATAACAAGAGGATTTCAGTATAGGAGTAAAGAGGTTCTTCTGCAGTTGTATAGGGCTCTGGTAAGACCACATCTGGAATATTGTGTTTTTCCATTTTGGTCTCCTAATTTGAGGAAGGACATCCTTGTGATTGAGGCAGTTCACGAGATTGATCCCCGGGATGGCAGGACCATCATATTAGGAAAGATTGAAAAGACTAGGATTGTATTCACTGGAGTTTAGAAGGATGAGGGGGATCTTAAAGAAACATATAAAATTATAAAAGAACTGGACAAGCTGGATGCAGGAAAAATGTTCCCAATGTTGGGCGAGTCCAGAACCAGGGGCCACAGTCTTAGAATAAAGGGGAGGCCCTTTAAGAAAAAACTTTTTCACCCAGAGATTTGTGAATTTGTGGAATTCCCTGCCACAGAGGGCAGTGGAGGCTAACTCACTGGATGGATTTAAGAGAGAGTTAGATAGAGCTCTAGGGGCTAGTGGAATCAAGGGATATGGGGAGAAGGCAGGCACGGGTTAATGATTGGGGACGATCAGCCATGATCACAATTAATGGTGGTGCTGGCTCAAAGGGCCGAATGGCCTCCTCCTGCACCTATTTTCTATGTTTCTAACTTTGGTCCTCATGTTGATAAACAGCAATAACATTTTCCAAAGGTGATGGAAAGACTGGAGGAAAGACTGGGTGCTGAGAGCTCTCTTATACCTGCATGAAGGAGGCAATTAAACACACCTGAGCAATTACAAACACATATGAAGCCATGTGTCCAAAACATTATGGTGCCCTAAAGTGGGGGGACTATGTATAAACACTGCTGTAATTTCTACATGGTGAAACCAAAATGTATACAAAATACCCTTTAATAAAATCTGACAATGTGCACTTTAACGACACGTGATTTTAATTACAAATCTCAAATTGTGGAGTACAGAAGCAAATAAATAAATGATGGGTCTTTGTCCCAAACATTATGGAGGGCACTGTATGTGGAAAAACACACATTTGAGCTCATTATGCCCCAGGTGATGAGATAACACCAATAATTTAACAAGGAACAGAGAGGAGAGTGATAGAACAAATCAAAAAGACTTGTGGACATGATGAATGACATAATCATGTACCAAATCATATAAAACATTATTTTGCATCAACAAAGATATTTCTGAAGATCCATACAGTGTTACCTTCTACAGAATTATCAAAGTGTTTTCCCCACTGGGCATAATGTATGGATCCACCTCCAGCCCAAGGAAAGCAGATAAGTCTGAAAAGAGCTTCAGGTTTTCTATACAGACAGTTCACTAATTTATCCATCTCTGTAATATAATGCACAAGTTAAAATAATAATAACATTACACATAACGTTCAGATACTTTCTGCAATATATTTGCAATACTGTTGGTTAAGAAGGAACTGCAATGCTGGAAAATCGAAGGCAGACAGAAATGCTGGAGAAAGGCAGCATCTATGGAGCGAAGGAAATAGGCGATATTTCGGGACGAAACCCTTCTTCAGACGGATGTGGAGGGGGGGGGGTCGGGAAGAAGAAAGGAAGAGGTGGAGCAGTGGGCTGAGGGAGAGCTGAGAAGGGGAGGAGAAAGTAGGGACTACCTGAAATTAGAGAGGGTGCAAACTGCCCAAGTGAAATATGAGGTGCTGCTCCTCCAATTTACGGTAGTCCTCACTCTGGCCATGGAGGAGGCCCAGGACAGAAAGGTCAGATTTGGAATGGGAGGGGGTGTTGAAGTGCTGAGCCACCGGGAGATCAGGTTGGTTATTGCGAACCGAGCGGAGGTGTTGGGCGATGCGGTCACCAAGCCTACGCTTGGTCTCACCAATGTAGAGCAGCTGACATCTAGTGCAGCGGATGCAATAGATGAGGTTGGTGGAGATTGCAGGTGAACCTCTGTCGCACCTGGAACGACTGCTTGGATCCTTGAATGGAGTCAAGGGGGAAGGTAAAGCGACAAGTGTAGCATTTCCTGCAGTTGCAAGGGAAAGTGCCCGAAGAGGGGGTAGTTCGGATGGGAAGGGACAAATTGACCAGGGAGTCACGGAGGGAGCGGTCTCTGCGGAAAGCAGATGGGGAGGAGATGGGAAGATGTGGCAAGTGGTGGGATCACGTTGGAGGTGGCGAAAATGTCGGAGGATTATTTGTTGTATGTGACGGCTGGTAGGGTGGAAGGAGAGGACAAGGGGCTCTGCCCTTGTTACGAGTGGGGGAATGGGGAGTGAGACCAGAGTCATGGGGTATAGAAGAGACTCTGGTGAGAGCCTCATCTATAGTAGAAGAGGGGAACCCATGTTCCCTGAAGAATGAGGACATCTCCGATGCAACACTTTTGGTATCCAAATGCAAATCCTAGATCATGTGACAGCAGATGGTTATGTGGAGAAAATAGAAATGGGAGAGCATTTTCCTGTGACAACCATAAACTGAAGTAGTCAGATCTCACAACAAATGGAAGTTTATAACTTATAGTCATGGAAGATCTTGGGAGAAAGAGAAAAAAAAACTATAACCATATGAAACTTTCAAGATCTGAACTGTAGGTCAGAATGCTGAGGAACTTCAGGTAAAGTTGCCACAGGCAGGGAAGGCAGCTAACTGGAGACAGTAAACAGGCGGTAGGTACAAGGTGGTGAAATGGAATTCAACAACATGAAAAGAAATGCATCTGCACAACACATTCCTGCTCCCTAGTAACTCACAGCAAAACAAATAATTTTTGTCACTTGGTCTTAACTGGTCTTTTTTGGAACAGCTGGCAGTGTTAGATGGCACCAAATATTCACAATGACTTGGATGACGTTTACTGATGACATGAAAGTGGATGGCATTGTGAGTAGCAAGGAGAAGGCAATGAGAATTCAAGCATGTGGATGACGTGGATCTTGGTGGACAAAAATGCTGGAGAAACTCAGCGGGTGAGGCAGCATCTATGCAGTGAAGGAATAGGTGACGTTTCGGGTCGAGACCCATCTTCAGACTGATGAGGAGGTGGGGGGGGGGGGGGGGTGCAGGAAGAGAAAGGAAGAGATGGAGACAGTAGGCTGTGGGAGAGCTGGGAAGGGGAGGGGAAGAAGGGAGATAGCAAGGACTACCTGGAATTGGAGAAGTCAATATTTATACCACTGAGGTGTAAACTGCCCAAGCAAAATATGAGGTTCTGCTGCTTCAATTTGTGGTGAGACTCATTCTGGCCATGGAGGAGGCCCAGGATAGAAAGGTCAGTTTCGGAATGGGAGGGGGAGTTGAAGTGCTGGGTCACCGGGAGATCAGGTTGGTTACTGCGAACCGAGTAGAGGTGTTGGGCGAAGCGATCGTCAAGCCTACGCTTGGCCTCACCTATGTAGAACAGCTGACACCTAGAGCAGCGGATTGCAATAGATGAGGTTGTAGGAGGTGCAGGTGAACCTCTACTTCACCTGGAAAGACTGCTTGGGTCCTTGGATGGAGTCAAGGAGGAGGTAAGGCGACAAGTGTAGCATTTCCTACGGTTGCAAGGGAATGTGGTTTGGGTGGGAAGGGACGAATTGATCAAGGAGTTACGGAGGGAATGGTCTCTGCGGAAAGCCGACGGGAGGAGATGGGAAGATGTGGCCAATGGTGGGATCCCGTTGGAGGTGGCGAAAATGTCGGAGGATTATCTGTTGTATGTGACGGCTGGTGGGGTGGAAGGTGAGGGCAAGGGGACTCTGTCCTTGTTACGAGTGGGAGGATGGGGAGTAGTGGATAGAGGAATAGAGTCCGACAGCAGAATCGGCAGGAGACTTTGCGCGGGAGCAGGAGCTCCATGGTTGTCCTGCGGGGCGTAATACCACCCGCAAGTCTAAACGAACCCGTTGACTCAGATGAGTCCGGGGAAGAGGGATACCCTCCCTCAACGGAGGGCGCCTGAGGACGACTTCTCCCATATGGAGCTACTTATGGAGAAGTTGCTCCAACAATGATCTGCTCCAAGGGAGGGAGCAGTATCAGCACGGCCTACAGCAGTGCCGGTGCCGGGAGCCTCGCTTCCCGACATTAGCGCCAACAGCAGAATCGGCAGGAGACTTTGCGCGGGAGCAGGAGCTCCGTGGTTGACCTGCGGGACGTAATACCACCCGCAAGTCTAAACGAACCCATTGACTCAGATGAGTCCGGGGAAGAGGGATACCCTCCCTCAACGGAGAGCGTCTGAGGACGACTTCTCCCACATGGAGCAACATATGGAGAAGTTGCTCCAACAATGATCTGCTCCAAAGGAGGGAGCAGTATCAGCACGGCCTACAGCAGTGCCGGTGCCGGGAGCCTCACACATGGGGCAGCCCAATGCCTTCCCCATTGGAGGGGGAACTACATGTGGAAGAAACCACTCTGAATCAGAGTACAAAGAAGAGGGGGGGGAAACCTTCCCAGGGACAAGCAGAAGAAAGGAAGTAAGTAAGTAAGTTTTACTTATATTGCACTGTTTAAGTCAACACCAAAATGCTTTACATAAAAGGAATAATAAGCTTCCATACAAAGGGCCATGTCAGCACAGGTATCCTCAGGGGCCTACGAACCTCACTCTCAGTGGAGGGGAGTGTGAATGATCAGTAGGTAACTGATCTCGAATTTAAAGTATGAACATACTGAAGCATGCATATGGCCTCAAGAGCCAGCAGTTGGCAGAATATCCGCATAGGCGACAACACACCCCACACCTCCATAGGGGGTAAGCGGTTCACTGAATCCGGTGGTAGCTTGAAAGCTGGGCACGGAAATACGACCAGAGTCGTCTTTCAAGGCAGACTCAAAATAATGGCCAGAATTGTCCTACAAGGCAGGCTCAGTATGATGAGGTTTTCAGACCAGACCCAAGCAGAGGTCGGGAGAAACATGGAATCCACACTCCTTACCAGTCCTACTCCCAATCAAGGAGAGAAAAGGAATCCGCATCAGGGGCCTTTGGGCTTACCACAAGACCACCGGTAGCCATGGAGGTAGGTGGGTCTGGGTTTACTGAAACAAGGGATTGTGGAGCAGTTACATGTTGGTAATTTACTCTTGTGTTCTTGTTCAAAATGACAATAACATGAAATTTCAGAACTGGTTTAAAAAAAACAAAAAAAAACAGATAATAACGTGATAATTTTACTGCACAACATACACAGGTTCCAAGCAGACTTGGAACTCGGACTGGAATTGTCTTCGAGGCAGGCCCAGTAATTTTGGGCAGGATTGCCATTCAGGACATGTGACAGATGGAGGATGTCACTTCATCCAGGTTTAACTCATTTGTGCAGTATAGACTTTTAGAAACAGTAATTTTGTTACGGTCTAACTACTGTTTTATAGGAGCTTCCTATAAAATGGTCACATGGCATGCTTCGACCTCAAAGATGCATACTATTCGGTGTCTATTCACTAAGAACAGGAGATATTTGAAGTTTAACTGGATGGTATGGATCTGCCAAATGGGTTGACATCAGCTCCTAGACTATTGACAAAACTACGGAAACCAAATCTGGGTCTACAAAGGTCTCAGAAACACATAGTAATGGCATATTTGGACAATTTCATTTTGGAGGCACCAAGAATTGGCAGAAGCATCAGTCAAAGCAAACCAAAACCCTGTTTGATAGAATTGGTTACCTCATCCATCCAGTTAAATCAAAATTGACACCTACAAGGGTAATTGATTACCTAGAATTTACTATCAAAAACAGTAAATATGTTGGTGACTTTGCCTAGGGGCAAACGACTATATTAATCAAGCCTGCTATGACCTGATAGTCAAATACTAGCCATCTATCAGGTAAACAGCGAGTGTAATTGGCAAATAGTAGCCGCATTTCCAGCAGTACGTACGGGCCTTTGCATTACCAGAATTACAGCGAGCAAAGGAACGAACACTCAGATTCCATGCAGGCAAAATTGGCAAAACTATGGATTGCCAGCAGAGGCCTTTGTTGAATAACTACGGTGGATAACGAACGTGAGAAAGCTCAAAGTAAATTTGCTTGAAAGCCATCAAGGGTTCTTCAGACCTATGCTAGCGGCTAAGGATGGGGAGCCACTAACACAGTCTAGAGCTGTGGGGGCAGATGAAATGAGCAGGAGTCTGTAATTCCCCAACACATGGAATCAATTACCCAGAATTGTTGGGGGCACAATTTGGACTCAAGGGGTTCTGTAGCAATATGCAACCGGTGCTTGTTCAAATTCAGATTGATAACACCACTGCGGTGGCACATATCCACTAACAAGGGTGGTGTAAAATCTGTATCTTACGATAGATTGTCGAACCTCATTTGGCACTGGTGTATCAAGAGGAATATTTGGGAAATCTACGAGGTAGATATAACACGTTGACAGATGCTGGATCACGGATGTTTAATAACAACACAGAATGGATGTTGAATCAGGCAGTATTTAACGAAATAACTACACAATTTGGCATATCAGATTTGATCTATTTGCATCTAGACTAAACCATCAGTTACCCAGATATGTGTCCTGCATGCAGGATCCAGGAACAAAGGCAGTGGATGCTTTCTCCCTCAATTGGGGATGATTGTTTATGCATGCTTTCCGCAAAATTGTCTCACAAACCGATGCTTGACCAAAATCAAGCAAGACTAAGCCACAGGCATATTGGTAGTGCCAGATTGGCCTACTCAAGCCTGGTCCCCAAAGATTTTGGGAACTATAGTCCAGCCAGTTATGGCTGTACCCAAGAGCAGGGACCTCCTAGTGAACCCAGTTACAGGGAGCAATCATCCACTACACGAACGTATTAACTTGTTGGTCTGCAGATTCTGAGGAGGTCATTTCAAGGCATAGGACTGTCCGAACAAATACAACACAGTTCGGATAACAGATGTCTTGGAGTTTCCTATCAACTCTGTACTATAACTATAAACAAAGTTATAGTGCAATCAATAGTGCCAGAGGCGCACTTTCCTCCTATCTGATGCTGCAAGCAGGGCACAGGTTGATAGGAACGCACCCCTTTACAACAAAATTCATGAAGAGAATTTACAATCTAATACCTCTAAGACCAAGGTACACGGACATGGGATGTGAGCGTGGTACTAACCCTACTTTGACAGTGGGGACCGCCTATAACTAACCCTGAAGGTGGTATGCTGACAAAGAGTCCAGACACTGCAAAAGCTACGGTTGGACCACATGACCACCAATATGAACAACATAACATTCGTAATCAGGAACCTGATATAAACATAGCAGGCCAGGAATGCCAGGGATGGAGATCCAGTTCTTGGCATATCCAGAGACGGTTGTGTGTGTGGTAACATACTAACACCACTATCTGAGAGTTACGGAGAACCACAGAGGCTCAGAACAGACCAGAAGGTGTCAACACAAACCATCTCCAGATGGTCAAAGGGGGTAATGGCGGTAACAGAGTGAACGTTCATATGGTTAAATCTCACTCCACCACGGCTGCATCTACGTCGGCAGCAAGAGCAATGGACGTGCCTCTTGACAACATCCTAGTGGCTGCAGGATGGACGAATGAAATAACGGTCCACCGGTTTTATAACAAACCTATTACCGGACTGGGGGTGTTTGCACGTACCATTTTAAGTTCTGTCCCATAGTTTACCCCCAAGGCTGGGAGGGGAAACTAGTTTTTAAAACCTTTTCTTTCATTTAAAGCATCAGTGTCCTTACTTAACTACGTAATGTCTGAATGCTTTAATGATTACACGCATCCATGGTCAATCCATTCAGTGTGTGACGCCTGGATTCGTAACCGGCGTAAAATCACAGAGCTTTGAAATCTTCACGTAGTCACTCACGTGACTCCGAAGTAAAATAGTAAGATTAAACGAGAACTTACCAGTTTGAAGTTTGATCTTGATTTTATGAGGAGTTACGATGAGCGATTACGTGCCCACCGCTCCCACCCTCATACTATCAAGGTCACATGGAAGTTCTAGTTTCTTCAATCTTACTATTCTCAGGTCTTCTTTTTATCTGTGATTTAACACCGCTGCTTTGAAGATTGACGCGCACACAGACAGACGGCCCTTCTTCACGTAATCGCTCATCGTAACTCCTCATAAAATCAAGATCAAACTTCAAACTGGTAAGTTCTCGTTTAATCTTACTATTAACTTTGTATGTACTGTGCATCTTAATGGATGGAATGGTCAATGTCAAACTAGGGACAGCTCTTCATCCATTGGGAAGTGATGGTTGAGGAGGACACTTCCAATTACTTCACCTGTGGCAGACAGTTGGGATTCCGACTGTTTTTTCCACATTGGGACGTATCTATTCAAGTCAAGTCAAGTTTATTCGTCACATACACATACGAGATGTGCAGTGAAATGAAAAGTGGCAATGCTCGCGGACTTTGTGCAAAAAAACAAACAAACAAACAACCAAACAAACTACAAACAGAATGGAACAGAATCACATATTATTTTACATATTAAATACTGTGGGCGGAAGGAAAAAGGGAAACAAACAGCAATTTTTTTTAAAAAGCAGTAGAGTGGTACATTAAAAGTTAGTCCCTGGTGAGATAGGAGTTTACAGTCCTAATGGCCTCTGGGAAGAAACTACTTCTCAACCTCTCCATTCTCACAGCATGGCAACGGAGGCGTTTGCCTGACCGTAGCAGCTGGAACAGTCCGTTGCAGGGGTGGAAGGGGTCCCCCATGATTTTATTGGCTCTGGAGTTGCACCTCCTGATGTATAGTTCCTGCAGAGGGGCGAGTGAAGTTCCCATAGTGCGTTCGGCCAAACACACTAATCTCTGCACTATTCCTGACGATAGTTGTGATTATGGCATCTAAAATCTCCTGGTCTATTCTCCTCTCCCCACTACATCTACACTATGTTACACTACTTTGGTTGGGATTTTCACTGCCTCAGAGGCTTTGGTGTTTATCAACTGGTGACTGATGTGGTGCACTCTTTTTGGGAAGCTTACAACCCAGCAGTACAAACATTCAATTCATTCATTTTAAGTAACTTCTACTTGCACACCCCTCCCCTCTTGCCCTCTTCCTCCACCCTAATCATTTTACGAGTTCCACAGTTCTCCACATCATTTCTCCCTTGAGATCACACCTTCCCAAGCCACCAATGGACCTACATGCCACCACCCTGCCGAAGGTCATTTGTGGCTGGCCCTATTTGGTCCTGGTCTTTTCTCGCCGCCAGCTAATCACATACCCCCCCCTACACACATATATATCCAACATTCGGTCTGAAGGATCCCGACCTGAAACATCACCCATCCTTTTTCTCCCGAGATGTTACCAGTTACTCCAGTACTTTGTGTCCATCTTTGGTGTAAACCAGCATCTGGTGTTCTTTGTTTCTACATTGTGCGCTTTGTTGCCAGGCTCAGGAGGTGCTCTATTGTCATGGCAACTGTTCTGTCAAATGGAGGCAAGTACTTGTACATCAAAGACAGGCATTTTATCAGTCAATATCAGCAAGACGGCTCTTAGGGAGCGGCCTTGTGAGGGAAGTGCCTTGTGAGAAAAGTGTGAGTCTTTGGCGAGGAGGCTACGCATAAAGCTCGAGAGGACGGAACGCGGTGAACACATGTCGGGGCAGATGAGACAGTGTGATGCTTGCAGAATGTGGGAGCCCAGGGACACAGATGGAGCCTCTGGATGCTACAACTGTGGCAAGTGCGTCCAGCCTCAGCTCCTAAAGGACCATGTTGGGGCACTGGAGAAGCAGCTGGATGACCTCAGGGCCATCCGGGAAAACGAGAGTTTCCTGGACAGGACCTGCAGTGAGGTAGTCACACCGAGGATACGGGAAGAACCAAGGCATGTGACGGAGAGAAAGGGTGGAAATCGTGGAGTGCAGAAGTCTCAGGTGGCTGTGCCTAATGAGAACAGGTACGCCCTCTTGGGAACTGTCCGGAGAGACGATGTTTCCAGTCGGAGTGGCGGACACGTCGGTGGCTCCAAACCTACAGATGGGACTTGACCAGCGAGACCGACGTCGGGCAGAGCCCTAGTGGTGGGTGACTCCATTGTCCGAGGAGTGGACAGGAGATTCTGTGGCGGCAGACGCCATGCGAGGATGGTCTGTTGCCTCCCTGGTGCCAGGGTTCAGGATGTCACGACCCGAATTCAGAACATCCTCGAGAGAGAAGGTGAACAGCCGGCAGTAGTTGTGCACGTAGGCACAAACGACATCGGGAAGAAGAGGAAGGAGGTTCTCCAACACGAGTTCAGAGAGTTGGGAAGAAGACTGAAATGCCAGACTTCTAGGGTGGTTATCTCTGGATTGCTTCCAGTACCTCGTGCTAGTGTGGACAGGAACAGGGAGATAGGGGATCTGAATGTGTGGCTGTGGGGCAGGAGGAGGGAGCAAGGATTTAGATTTATAGACCACTGGGATCTCTTCTGTGGTAGGGGTGACCTGTACAAAAGGGACGGGTTACACCTTAACTGGAGGGGGACCGACATTCTGGCATGCAGGTTTGCTTGGGCTACACGTGTGGGTTTAAACTAAATAATGGGGGGGGGGGAGGGATTGACAAATTGGGAGTATAAAGATGGAGTTGAAGGGGAAGTGGCTACAGGAAACATTACAAAAGATTCTCGAATTAATTGGAAGGAAAGCTTGAGAATGGACAACAGAGTAAGGTCAGGGCCAATTGCGAGTGGTGAGAGGGGGGAAGCGAATACGGAGGTCAAAGTGCTGTATATGAATGCGCAAAGTATAAGGAATAAAGTGGACAAGCTTGAGGCTCAGTTAGAAACTGGCAACTATGATGTTGTGGGAATTACTGAGACATGGCTGCAAGAGGGCCAGCGCAGGGAACTGAATATTCAAGGGTATACCTCCTATCGAAAAGACAGACAGGTGGGCAGAGGGGGTGGGGTTGCCCTTTTGGTGAGGAATGAAATTCAGTCCCTTGCAAGGAGTGACATTGAAACAGGAGATGTGGAGTGAGTATGAATAGAACTAAGGAATTGTAAGGGTAAAAATACCCTAATGGGACTAATCTACAGCCCCCCAAACAGTAGCCTTGGCATAGGGCGCAAGTTGAATCAGGAGTTAAAATTGGCATGTAGTAAAAGTAATGCTGTGGTTGTTATGGGAGATTTCAACATGCAGGTAGACAGGGAAAATCAGATTGGTACTGGACCCCAAGAAAGGGAATTTGTAGAGTGCCTTCATGATGGATTCTTTGAACAGCTTGTATTGGAGCCTACCAGGGAGAAGGCAATTCTGGATTTAGTGTTATGTAATGAACCAGATTTGATAAAGAACCTCGAGATTAATGAGCCATTAGGAGGCAGTGACCGTAACATGGTCAGGTTTAATCTACAATTGGAGAGGTAGAAGAGTAGATCGGAGGTGTCAGTGTTGCAGTTGAATAAAGGAGACTATGGGGCCATGAGGGAGGAGCCAAAGTTGACTGAAAAGATACACTAGCAGGGATGAGAGTGGAACAAAAATGGCAGGTGTTTCTAGGAATAACACAGAAGGTGTAGGATCAGTTCCAAGGGGAGAAAGGGACGACCATGGCTGACAAGGGACGTCAGGGGCAGTATAAAAATTAAAGCGAAGAAGTACAACATAGCAAAGATGAGCGGGAAGCAAGAGGATTGGGTAATGTTTAAACAACAACAGAAGATAACTAAAAAGACAATACGGGGAGAAACGATGAGGTACGAGGTAAGCTAGCCAAGAACATAAAGTGGGATAGTAAAAGCTTCTTTAGGTATGTGAAGAGGAAAAAATTAGTTAAGACCAAAGTTGGACCCTTGAAGACTGAAAAAGGTGACTTTATTATGGGGAACAAGGAAATGGCAGATGAGTTGAACAAGTACTTTGGATCTGTCTTCACTAAGGAGGACACAAACAATCTTCCTGATAAGTGGCCAGAGGATCTGGGGTGACAGAGGATCTGGGGTGACAGAGGAACTGAAGGAATTCCATATTAGGCAGGAAATGGTGTTGGATAGACTGATGGGACTGAAGGCTGATAAATCCCCAGGGCCTGATGGTCTGCATCCCAGGGTACTTAAGGAAGTGGCTCTAGAAATCGTGGATGCATTGGTGATAATTTCCCAATGTTCTATAGACTCGGGATCAGTTCCTGTGGATTGGAAGGTAGTTAATGTTATCCCACATTTTGTAAGAAAGGCAGGAGAGAGAAAACAGGGAATTATGGACCAGTTAGCCTGACATTGGTGGTGGGGAAGATGCTGGAGTCAATTCTAAAATATGAGATAGCGGCACATTTGGATATCAGTAACAGGATCGGTCCGAGTCAGCATGGATTTACGAAGGGGAAATCATGCTTGACTAATCTTCTGGACTTTTTTGAAGATGTAACTAGGAAAATGGACAAGGGAGAGCCCGTGGATGTAGTGTACCTGGACTTTCAGAAAGCATTTGATAAGGTCCCACATAGGAGATTAGTGGGCAAAATTAGGGCACATAGTATTGGGGGTAGAGTGCTGGCATGGATAGAGAAGTGGTTGGCAGACAGGAAACAAAGAGTAGGGATTAACGGGTCCCTTTCAGAATGGCAGGCAGTGACTAGTGGGGAACCGCAAGGCTCGGTGCTGGGACCGCAGCTATTTACAATATACATCAATGATTTGGATAAAGGGATTCAAAGTAACATTAGCAAATTTGCAGATGACACAAAGCTGGGTGGCAGTGCGAACTGTGGGGAGGATGATATGAGAATGCAGGGTGACTTGGACAGGTTGGGGGATGGCAGATGCATGGCAGATGAAGTTTAATGTGGATAAATGTGAGGTTATCCACTTTGATAGCAAAAACAGGAAGGTAGATTACTATCTAAATGGCGTCAAGTTAGGAAAAGGGGAAGTACAACGGGATCTGGGAGTCCTTGTACATCAGTCTATGTAAGTATGCAGGTACAGCAGGCAGTGAAGAAAGCGAATGGCATGTTGGCCTTTTTAACACGAGGAATCGAATATAGGAGCAAAGAGGTCCTTCTGCAGTTGTACAGAGCCCTAGTGAGACCACACATGGAGTATTGTGTGCAGTTTTGGTCCCCTAATTTGAGGAAGGACATTCTTGCTATTGAGGGAGTGCAGCGTAGGTTTACAAGGTTAGTCCCGGGATGGCGGGACTGTCATATGCAGAGAGAATGGAGCAGCTGGGCTTGTACACTCTGGAGTTTAGAAGGATGAGATGGCATTTCATTGAAACATATAAGATTGTTAAGGGCTTGGACACGCTAGAGGCAGGAAACATGTTCCCGATGTTGGGGGAGTCCAACCAGGGGCCACAGTTTAAGAATAAGGAATAAGCCATTTAGAACGGAGATGAGGAAACACTTTTTCTCACAGAGAGTGGTGAGTCTGTGGAATTCTCTGCCTCAGAGGGTGGTGGAGGCAGGTTCTCTGGATGCTTTCAAGAGAGCGCTAGATAGGGCTCTTACAAATAGCGGAGTCAGGGGATATGGGGAGAAGGCAGGAACGGGGTACTGATTGGGGATGATCACCCATGATCACATTGCATGGCGGTGCTGGCTTGAAGGAATGAATGGCCTACTCCTGCACCTATTGTCTATTGCCTTCACTGAGGACTTCTTTGAAGTGCCCCTTCTTAGTTATTGTCAAGTTCTCCATTCTTGGAGCAGGCTGCAGATGGTCTCAATGGTGCTGAAGAAAAACCTACACATCGTGATTATTGACAAATTGCTGGATGTCCTGCAGCTTTTTACAGAGCCCAGATACGGTGTGCACCCTGCTGCTCTTGATCATGAATCATCAGCTTGCTGAAAAACATTCTTCTCTTTAACACCTAGGCACAGTGGCGCAGCGAGCGCCAGAGACCTGGGCTCAATCCTAACCACGGGTGCTGTCTGTACGGAGTTTGAATGTTTTCCTTATGATAGCGTGGTTTCTTCCGTGTGCTCCTGTTTCCTCCCTAAAGACGTGCGGGTTTGTAGGTTAATTGTCCTCTGTAAATTGCCCGTAGTGTGTAGGGAATGGAGATGAAAATGGGATAACATAGAACTAATGTGAGCCAGTGATCAATGGTCAGTGTGGGCTGTGAGCCGAAGGGCCTCTTTCTATGCTGTATCTTTCAATCGATCATTGATTGCTTTGTGATAGCATCGCTGCTCCAATTACCATCCAGGGGCCACATTGGGTAAAATGTTTATATAAACAAACAAAAAAAGAAAATACTGGAAACACTAAACGATGGTTCACAACAGTGTAACAGGAAAGTTAACATTTGAATATAACTCTAATAGAAAGATTAACTTTTGCCTTCTCTCATACTGACCAGCTGACAAATTATTTCCAGGTACACAAAAATGCTGGAGAAACTCAGCGGGTGCAGCAGCATCTATGGAGCGAAGGAAATAGGCAACGTTTCGGGCCGAAACCCTTCTTCAGACTGAAGACTTCGTCCTACTTTGAAGAAGTTCTCCTCCTCTCTCCGGAGTTCCTTCTTAATTATTTCCAGGTGCTTGATCTTGCTTCACTGACACTTCCTTTTCCTTTGCACCTTTATAATTTAAGTTATTTATTCAGATCAACCATCGCCAATCTTTCAATAGAGTCATAGAGTCATACAACGTGTAAACAGGCCCTTTGGCCCAACATGCCCACTGACCAACCTACCCTATCTACACGAGTCCCACCTGCCCATGTTCCTTTAAACCTATCCTATCCATGTACTTGTCTAAATGTTTCTTAAATGTGCAATGGTACCTACAGTACCTACTTTTTTTCCCCAAACATAGATAGAATGATATGGCAATGTGATACACCATATGGAAAACTGTGCCAATGATGATCCTTTGACAAAGCTACTTAATTAAAATCACCCTATGCTTTTCTTCCACAAGCGTCTAAAGATACTTTACAACTGGATCTGTCCAGCCACAAGGCAGACAATGCCTTCCACAGTCAAACAACACCCTAATGTCACCACTGATTTCCAAGTCAAACAGAGTCAATTTGACTGTCATATGCACAAGTACAGTGTGGTACAGGTGTAATGGAAAATTGTGCTTGCAGCAGAATTACAAGCACATAGACTCGGTATTATACAATAAAATTGTACATAAATTCAACAAGACATTTATTTCCATCCTATTTGGCAGCACGGTGGTTTAGCGGTAGAGTTGCTGCCTTACAGCGCCAGAGACCCGGGTTCGATCCTGACCAAGGGTGCTGTCTGTATGGAGTTTGTGCGTTCTCCCCATGACCTCCGGGGTCGCTGGAGAATGACATTCCAAAGACATACAGGTGTGTAGGTTAATTAGCTTTGTATAATTGTAAATTGTCCCTAGTGTGTGTAGGATTGGGTTAGTGTGCGGCACAGTTCCATGTTCTATGATAGGAGTTAGATGTCCTGTGGTTACATGGGAAAGTGCTGCAACGTGAGGAGTGTTGAAAGAGATGCAGAGTGTTGTAAAGAGCAAGATTGCTGAAAGGGTAAGGGAGCAGAAGATGTGATTCATGGTGGAATGTCTTTGTCAGCAGAAAGTGCAATGAATATTCTACTGGAAGCAGAGAGCACTGACAGCATGCAAGGCGGGAACCAGAAAAACTATTCTTGTTCAGTCAGGGAGGGGAAAGGAGGTTTGGAGAAAGTACAGTTGTGATATCCGTGGAAGTCTGCAAGCTTACAATGGAAACGTAGGAAGGGACTACAGATGCTGGTTTAAATTGAAGATAGTCCGAAGAAGGGTCTCGACCCAAAAAGTCACCTATTCCTTTTATCCAGATGCTGCTTGACCCACAGAGTTACCCCAGCTTTATGTGTCTATCTTCACCTTATAATGATTGTTTGTTGATAACCTATCCTGAGATGGAGAGATTCAGAAAATAAGGGACAACATGAAGGTGAAAGCAGAGTGAACATTGGCAGCAAAAGTAATGACATTTTTGATCTCTTTATGTACAGTAAGCTGCTTTAATACAAACATCATTGTATCAGTCAAAGATTTTTTTTTTAATCAGTAAAATAATTGTGGGAATGTCACAAGGAATAGGAGTAGAATTAGGCCATGTGGCGCATAACGTCTACTCCGCAATTCAATCATGGCTGATCTATGTATAGGAAAAAAATGCAGATGCTGGTTTAAACCAAAGATAAACACAAAAAGCTGGAGTAACTCAGCGGGACAGGCAGCATCTCTGGAGAGAAGGAATGGGTGATGTTTCGGGTCGAGATCCATCTTCAGACTGGTGAGGGATAAGGGAAGCGAGAAATATAGACAATGATGTAGAGATAAAGACCAATGAATAAAAGATATGCAAAAAATACACGATGATAAAGGAAACAGGCCATTGTTAGATGTGTGTACGAGAAGCTGGGGGGGAGGAGGGGGGGAAGAGGGTCTCTCCCCAGGGCTACTTAAAGTGTCTCTCCCTCCTAACCGCATTCTCCTGTCTTTTCCCCATAACCTCTGACACCTGTACTAATTAAGAATCTATCTATCCCTGCCTTGAAAATATCCACTGACGGCTTCCCCAGCCTTCTGTTGCAAAGTATTCTGCAGATTCTGTCCACCGGACAGTTTCACAAATCGCCCCCTAAAAAGACACATAATGGCTATAATAGCTACACCTTTGATCCAGAGCGAGTGGAGTTGAAAGAGAAGTTGATCATAATGAGCCAAGCAAATCAGCTTGTTATTTTAAGGGAATTGTTCGGCCTCTCTGTTCAAGGAAGCAGATAATCATCGAGTCATTCTGGTGTGAGATGTGCTAATACTGTTTGGGGGAATGCAACAATCCACTTGGCTCCGGTCTGAAAAGCTATTCAACACTAATCTTTGTATTGTGTCCTTAGCCAATTTTAGAAACATAGAAAATAGGTGTAGGAGTAGGCCATCCTTTATCATGGATTTTGTGTCCATTCCACTTGCTCTTTTAGTTATCCCATGGCCTTGAATTTTGTTCACAGCACATTGTGAAACATTATCAAATGCTTTTCAGATGTTCATACAAGAATACATTAACTTCATCTGAAACCCTCCATTTCTTTATTTTGAAATTCGTAAACCTGGAACATTGAGTCTGTCGTTCTGTGCGAACGGACCTCCTGCATAATTCCAATATTTTCTGGTTTTGCTTTCATTTTCCAGCACACTTATGTTCTGAATGTTTATTCTTAGAATAAAGGGGAGGTCATTTAAGACTGAGGTGAGAAAAAACTTTTTCACCCAGAGGGTTGTGAATTTGTGGAATTCCCTGCCACAGAGGGCAGTGGAGGCCAAATCACTGGATGGGTTTAAGAGAGAGTTAGATAGAGCTCTAGGGGCGAGTGGAGTCAAGGGATATGGGGAGAAGGCAGTCATGGGTTATTGATAGGGGACGATCAGCCATGATTACAATGAATGGCGGTGCTGGCTCGAAGGGCCGAATGGCCTCCTCCTGCACCTATTTTCTATGAATACGCATCTGACATTGACTCATTCTGACATTACCACAACCCTACCTCAGCAACGAACCACTACGGACGTTGCACAACAATTGTTGCTCTGGGTTCTTTGCACTATCATGGTTCAGTTTAGTTTAAAGATACAGACTCTGCGGCCCACCGCCAGTGATCCCCGCATATTAACACGATCTACACCCATTTTACCGAAGATCTCGGAGAAAACCCACGCAGATAACGGGGTCGGAATCGAACCTGGTTCTCCAGCGCTGCATTCGATGTAAGGAAGCAACTATACAACTGCGCCACCGTGCTGCCTCGTTTACTTAGAATAACAGTTCATTTATTGTATGTTTATTTTTGTTGTAGCGTCCAATTGTGCCAGTAAAGCTGCAACAAGTCAGAATATCACCGTTCCGGTTCATACATGTGAACATCATTGACTCTTCGTCTATACACTGTTCACAATACCCTTACTACTACAATTCACCGCTGTGCGCACTTGATAAATTAACATTGCCTCATCGCTCAAACTCATCGAAAGTTTGTTAAACAATAAGCACGGAAACAATCCAAGAATCGGTCTTCGGCACCGAAGCAAACAGAAGAATATTAAGGTTAGCTAACCTGACCGGAGCTGAGTCGATCCTCTTCCTCCTGCGAGTGTAACCACCACTGACCAACTCCTGACAAATACAACGGGCTGACGTGTAGTACGGAACGGAGCTGAACGTGGGCCATTTCTTCGTCCATTTCAGTAACCGGGCTCGACTTTGTACATACCTCTCGCAGTGTAATCAGCGTTGCGGGGGAACAGTTTGTATGTGTGATATCGGGTTAGATTCATAATTCTGTTAAATTTTGTTAAAGATTAATATGTTAACAAATTATGATTCTGTTAATTGTCTTTTTTTAATGTTTTTTTTTAAACTTTTCTTTTTAAATGGCTCATGTGCTGTGTTTGAGTTGATTTTTGTAATACACTTGCACTCTAATTCATCTAATCACACTGTTCACAATTGCGGTATTTGGAAAAATAATAGCAATATGAAGATTGGAATGTTCCTTAATGTTCCTTAATGATTTTTTTTGTGTCTATGGAATTGTTTTTCAACAATAAAATGGGTCTGGTCTTCCCAATAGTCAGAGAGTGGAATGAGATCTGTCTGTAATGGTGGGGTTATCTAAATGAAGTATTTGACAAAATAAAAAATTTGAGCTAGATTAAAAAACGATGTATAACTTAAGGATGGTTTTATTCAGCGACCATACAACTGATTAGATTGTGTAGGAAAGAACACACATATATGAATGTGATATAGATGTATATAATCATATAACACACACATATATATTTCTCCAGATTTTTATATATAACTAGACCAAGTGCAGACCCGTTGGGTCTGTTCCTCCAACGTGCGGTTGTGTGTGGGGGGGGGGGGGGGAGGCGGCATGCAGCATCACACACTAATGAAAAATGGTCCCGATGTTGTTTAAGAATAAGGGGAGGAGATGAAGAAAACCCTTTTCACCCAGAGAGTTGTGAATCTGTGGAATTCTCTGCCACAGAAGGCAATGGAGGTCCATTCACTGGATGTTTTCAAGAGTTAGATTTAACTCTTAGGGCTAACAAAATAAAGAGATATGGGGAGAAAGCAGGAACGGGATCTGATTCTGGATGATCAGCCATGATAATATTGAATGGCAGAGCTAGCTCGAAGGGCCTACTCCTGCACCTATTTTCTATGTTTCTACAATGCTGGAGTAACTCAGCGGGACAGGCAGCATCTCTAGAGAAGGAATGGGTAACAATTCTTCAAAAGTCTTGACATGTTCAAAGTTTGCAAAGGACATAAAACTCGGTAAATAAAACGCAAGTCGCAAAGTGCTGGAGTAACTCAGCAATTAACTTTTAAGAAAGGCCCCGACCCAAAATATCATCCACCCATTCCCTTCACGGATACTGCCTGACTCGTTGAGTTACTCCAGCACTTTGTATTTTGCTTAGGATACCAGCATCTACAGCTTTCCTTGTGTTTCATTAAATATAATAAACATTATTCTTCAGCTAGTCTCTCAGGATCAAGAATGACTTGCTTCCACGATGATTTCATGTGGCCGGGCAGGAGGTGCCCTCTCCAAATAGGAGAGGGTTTCCCAAACCTATAGGAGCATGTTGTGCACCTTACGGTTTTAAAATATTATGTCAAGTAGCATCCGTGAGAAGAGCAACCAGTTTGGGTTAGGAAGCTTTAGGGGGCCTTCTCCAGAACTAGGGGAAGAATGGCAGGTTGAAGTGATGTACTTAGGTGGGATAAATGAGAAGCAATCAAGGAAATGTACAGATTAGAAAGGAAACCATTGTGTCTAAGCGGCCAATAAAGCAACTATTTATAGGCATAAAGTGCTGGAGTGACTCAGCATGTCAGGCAGCATCATAGCAAAAGGATTTGAGTATAGGAGCAGGGAGGTTCTACTGCAGTTGTACAGGGTCTTGGTGAGACCACACCTGGAGTATTGCGTACAGTTTTGGTCTCCAAATCTGAGGAAGGACATTATTACAGAGAAGGTTCACCAGACTGATTCCTGGGATGTCAGGACTGTCTTATGAAGAAAGACTGGATAGACTTGGTTTATACTCTCTAGAATTTAGGAGATTGAGAGGGGATCTTATAGAAACTTACAAAATTTTTAAGGGGTTGGACAGGCTAGATGCAGGAAGATTGCTCCCAATGTTGGGGAAGTCCAGGACAAGGGGTCACAGCTTAAGGATAAGGGGGAAATCCTTTAAAACCGAGATGAGAAGAACTTTTTTTCACACAGAGAGTGGTGAATCTCTGGAACTCTCTGCCACAGAGGGTAGTCGAGGCCAGTTCATTGGCTATATTTAAGAGGGAGTTAGATGTGGCCCTTGTGGCTAAGGGGATCAGAGGGTATGGAGAGAAGGCAGGTACGGGATACTGAGTTGGATGATCAGCCATGATCATATTGAATGGCGGTGCAGGCTCGAAGGGCCGAATGGCCTACTCCTGCACCTAATTTCTATGTTTCTATCTCTGAAGAAGATCTTCTCCAGAGATGATGCCTGCCCCGCTGATTTACTCCAGCACTTTGTGTCTATCTTAACCAGGTCTCGTGCACGTAAGACTAATTTGACTAAACCTCAATTTGTACACGAAGAAAGCGAAGACGCACATAAACAGTCATTCCCGGTCTGAGGTTTTTGCACATTTGCTGCCATTTTCCGACTTCACTATAACGTTTGCTCCTCCACGTTGTTGGTGCCTCGCAGTCGCCGTCAGCAGGTAGTAAGTGTTAGCCGGAACGAGAGCAAAGGGCAAAGGAGCAGCGGGGCGGAAGCAGCAGCGGGGCGGAAGCGCCGGCGAGGGAGCGGAAAGGGGAGCGAGTGCCGGAGGAGTGCGTGGTCTGAGAGGAGGAGGAGGAGGAACGAAGGGACCGAAACCGCGACTTTAAGGGGAGGAGTGGAAACCAAAGATCTTAGAGCGGAAACGTGAGGAGCCAATTGTTTTTTGAACTTCCATCAGAAATTAGGACAGGCCAACAGAGAGTGTTGGAGAATCTAAGGAGAGGACTCGATAATATCGATTACTGAGCACGTTAGCCCCGACGGGCTCAGCAAACTATATATTAGTGCGTGTTTGCAGTAGATATTTGTTACTCTTTTACCGCATTTAGATGGGGCATCATGAATGTAAACAGGTGCGTGTAACGATTTAGTTATAGTGTGCAGTCAATTTACCAACAACTTCTTATTTGAAAATCGCCTCCATACACTCAATGATTGTCATATAAACCTCTTATTATTTCCAGTCCACGTTAATGTTATCCACTTTTTTTGGTGACATTTCTTCTTTGCTCTCTTCCCTCAGCCTCAACACTGATTGATCATTGGTGATTTCAATTTAATAATTGACTGATTTTGCTCTCCCAATGTATAAACACTCGTTTCACGTGACCTTCGATCTCTACTTACAAGGGATTTTTTTCATTGCTTTCTTGTTTTTTTCCCCATCCACATTCCTCTTCCCTTTCTTTTATATTTTCTTTGTGCTCGTCCACAGGGAAGGAGGGTAGTGGTGGGAATAAAGCTGCTAAGTCCCTTGCACTAATAGTTATATGTTAAATGATTTGAAACATCTGTTTGCGTTATTTTATTTAAAACCCATACAAACATTTGTATTGCCATCCTTTTTCTATTCTTCTTGTGCTTGTATTGTAATTCAAAGAATGTGACATGTCTCTTCTCTGACCTGCCATGATAGCTCTGAAATGTATTTGTAACATCAAAGTTTGAGGGAAGACGAAATAAGTTTAGTCAGAAGCCTTTTCCTATGGTAGAAATGTCCAACACTAGAGGGTAAACAGTGCCCTCCATAATGTTTGGCACAAAGACCCTTCATTTATTTATTTGCCTCCGCACTCCACAATTTGAGATTTGTAATAGAAAAAAAAATCACATGTGGTTAAAGTGCACATTCTCAGATTTTAATAAAGACCATTTTTATACATTGTGGTCTCACTACGTAAAAATCCCAGCAGTTTATATATAGTTGCCCCATTTGAGGGCACCATAATGTTTGGGACACAGCAATGTCATGGAAATGAAAGTAGTCATGTTTGGTTGAATATCCTTTGCATGCAATGACTGCTTGAAGTCTGCTATTCATGGGGATCACCAGTTGCTGGGTGTCTTCTCTGGTGATGCTCTGCCAGGCCTGTATTGCAGCCATCTTTAGCTTATGCTTGTTTTTGGCGCTAATCCCATTCAGTTTTTTCTTCAGTATATAAAAGGCATTCTCAATTGGGTTCAGATCAGGTGATTGACGACCACTCAAGAATTGACCATTATTTAGCTTCGAAAAACTCCTTTGTTGTTTTAGCAATATATTTGTGATCAGTGTCTTGCTGTTGAATGAACCGTTGGCCAATGAGATTTGAGGCATTTGTTTGAACTTGAGCAGATAGGATGTGTCTATAAACTTCAGAATTCATTGTGCTACTACCATCAGCAGTGGTATCATTAATGAAGATAAGTGAGCTAGTATCTTCAGCAGCGATACATGCCCAGGCCATAACACCAGGCCATGAGGTGGTACACTTTGAATCTTGGGCAGTTCCTTCTCTCCTCCATACCTTGCTCTTGCCATCAGTCTGATGTGTTAATCTTTGTCTTTTCTGTCCACAAGACCTTTTTCCAGAACTGGTTGCTATTTTAAGTACTTCTTGGCAAACTGTAACTGGCCATCCTATTTTTGCAGCTAACCTGTGGTTTGCATCTTGCAGCGTAGCCTCTGTATTTCTGTTCATGAAGTCTACAGAAAGTGGTCATTGACAAATCCACACCAGCAGCGTGTTTCTGATCTGCCGGACAGGTGTTTGGGGATCTTTCTTTATTATAGAGAGAATTCTTCTGTGGTCAGCTGTGGAGGTCTTTCTTGGCCTGCCAGTCCCTTTGCAATTAGTAAGCTCACCAGTTCATTTTGGTAAGCCTAAGCTTTGGCTGATGTCTCTAACAGTTTTATTCTTGTTTCTCAGTCTCATTCAATTCAATTCAATTCAACTTTATTGTCATTGCACAGATACAAGTATGGGTACAACGAAATGCAGTTTAGCGTCAGTCCGTAGTAATAGTGCAATATAGAAATAAAAATACAGAATAAGCAAACAATGTGAACGGAGAGACTGGAGAAATCTATCGGCGGGACTCCGAGTTCAGCAATGTGATAGTGTTGTTGTAGAAGCTGTTTCTCATCCTACTCATAATCTCATAATGGCTTATTTGACTTTCATTGGCACAATTTTGGTCCTCATGTTGAAAATAAAAAGCAATAAAAGTTTCCAAAGGTGATGGAAAGACTAGGTGTTGAGAGCTCTCTTATATCTGCATCAGGGAGGCAATTAAACACACCTGAGCAATTACAAACACCTGTGAAGCCATGTGTCCCAAACATTACGGTGCCCTGAAATGGGGGGGGGGGACTATGTATAAACACAGCTGTAATTTCTACATGGTGAAACCAAAATGTCTAAAAATGGCCTTTATTAAAATCTAAGAATGTGCACGTTAACCACGTGATTTTTTTCTATTACAAATCGCAAATTGTGGAGTACAGAGGCAAATAGATAAATGATGGGTCTTTGTCCCAAACATTATGGAGGACACTGTAGCTATAAGGCGAGAGGGAGAAAGTGTAATGGAGGTGTATTGGGAGGTTTTTTTTACACAAAGTAGTGGGGGGCTGGAACGCATTGGCAGGTTTGGTGGTGGAGACAGATATACAATAATGATGTTCAAGAGGCTTTTAGATAGGTGGGTTGATGTGCAGGGATTATAGGGACATGGATCATGTACAGGCAGATGAGATCAGTTAACTTGGCCTCATGTTTAGCACAAACATTGTGGGCCGAATTGCCCACTCCTGTGCTGTACTGTTCTGTATACTAATGTGATGGGATATGCCACAGCGCCATTTACGATTCTGCCCTGCAGTTTCAGTTGATTGTCTCCCTCTGTGTATAATCTGAAAATTGATTATCATCGAATGTTGCTGCTTGACCCATCCAATCTCTACAATTCTATTCCAACATTGAGTTCTATTAACCTAATCTTGATTCAGAAGAATAGGGATTTTCATGTCCTAAGTTTCAGGAGACATGAAGTTGACAGTGATAGTAATGTGTGGATGATAGATTGGATTTGGAAATGGTATAGAAAGATTAGGTAAATTAATAAAATTCCAAAGTTATTTTTGTTGCATACTCAAAAGATACCGCAAAATATTTAATGATGAGAGGCTAAGAACGATACAGGAGCAAACTGAAATAAATGTTGTTGCTGGCTGTGTTCATAAATTGATAAAAGCTCATGTGTACAATTACGAAATCAGGAAAAAGGCTAATGGAATGCTAGCCTTATGAGGCTGAAGTGAGGGAGGATGAAGAGAGTCTTGGTCGGAGTCCATCATAAGCTTTAGAAAATACAATCCACCAGCACTGCACCATACATTGACACTTCAATGCAATTCTGCGGGATTGCTGCAATCTGAAGTCATAGAAACATAGAAACATAGAAATTAGGTGCAGAAGTAGGCCATTCGGCCCTTCGAGCCTGCACCGCCATTCAATATGATCATGGCTGATCATCCAACTCAGTATCCAGTACCTGCCTTCTCTCCATACCCTCTGATCCCCTTAGCCACAAGGGCCACATCTAACTCCCCCTTAAATATAGCTAATGAACTGGCCTCGACTACCCTCTGTGGCAGGGAGTTCCAGAGATTCACCACTCTCTGTGTGAAAAAAGTTCTTCTCATCTCGGTTTTAAAGGATTTCCCCCTTATCCTTAAGCTGTGACCCCTTGTCCTGGACTTCCCCAACATCGGGAGCAATCTTCCTGCATCTAGCCTGTCCAACCCCTTAAGAATTTTGTAAGTTTCTATAAGATCCCCTCTCAATCTCCTAAATTCTAGAGAGTATAAACCAAGTCTATCCAGTCTTTCTTCACAAGACAGTCCTGACATCCCAGGAATCAGTCTGGTGAACCTTCTCTGCACTCCCTCTATGGCAATAATGTCCTTCCTCAGATTTGGAGACCAAAACTGTACGCAATACTCCAGGTGTGGTCTCACCAAGACCCTGTACAACTGCAGTAGAACCTCCCTGCTCCTATACTCAAATCCTTTTGCTATGAAAGCTAACATACCATTCGCTTTCTTCACTGCCTGCTGCACCTGCATGCCCACTTTCAATGACTGGTGTACCATGACACCCAGGTCTCGCTGCATCTCCCCTTTTCCTAGTCGGCCACCATTTAGATAATAGTCTGCTTTCCTGTTTTTGCCACCAAAATGGATAAGTCCTGTCCTGAGCATTTGGATGATATTCTTTAAATGAATGTTTCTTAAACTATCAAAGTCCTGAGCATTTGGATGATATTCTTTAAATGAATGTTTCTTAAACTATCAAATTGTCTCAAGGTGATTTACAGAAAATGGAACAAAAAAGAACAGGTATTGACTTAGTTAATTATTATTTGCAATATCCACTTTTATATGCTCCAATAGAGGATACATTTTAAGAGTGTACCATTGGCTATGAAGGGCTTTGGGATGGCTGTTCATGTGTACTTTTTGCTTCATGTAAAAAGTCAAATTTGAACATCAATAAAACTCCATATAATGGAAATCCAAAATTAAAATAGAATATGTTGGAAAAAGACAGATTAGAAGCAAGCTATCCTTAATCATAAAGGATTGCCTCGGGAAATGTATGGTCAGAAACATTAACTTCCATTCAGTGAATGAAAGATTAATCCTATTTATCCTTCGGTAATCAAATCTGTTAACAATATACTTGATATCCTCTTCCAACTTATTCCAGCTTTATTCAAACTCTTTCTCCATATAGGTTATTTGACATGTTGGTATTACTTTAATATTGCCACCTGCATAAATTCTAGGAGCAGATTTAAGCCATTCGGTCCAATAAGTTTACTCCGCCATTCAATCATGGCTGATCCATCTTTCCATCTTAACCTCATTCTCCTGCCTTCTCCCCATAACCCCTGACCCCCCCTTGCTAATCAAGAATCTGTCAATCTCCGCTTGACTTGGCCTGAACAGCTGTCAACCGAGATAGTGAAAAAACTTTGTTTCCGTTGACGGGACGGTCTTACTCCTGTAGTCGACAGTCGGGCCCTCCTCGTCAGGGCGATCAAGCTCCTGCATTGGGTGGGGGGGATCTCAGCCCCCCCCTCGCCGAGCGATCGGACCCCGTGTCAGGGCTGGTCGAGCATCTGCGTCGTTGGAGCTTCTCGATTCGGTCCCTCCCGGCACTCCGAGCTCTCAATGGTAGTCCGCAAGCCGCTGGTGGAGCGATCCCAGGAAAGGGATCGACCCCGATAGCAAGTCCACGCCCCGCGGTGGGGCTCAACGTCAGTCCCGAGAAGGCCTCCAGCTCCACGATATTAGGCAGCAGAGCGACCGGAGTTACGACCCGGAAATCAATCACATCTCCAGCAAGGTACGAGACTCAAAAAAAAAAAGTTTCCCCTGATCCCCTCCCCATCCCCCCACATAAAACAAATCAGAGAACATTTACACAAACTTTTAAAACACTAAAAATAACAACAACAAAAAAGAAGAAAACAGACAGCCTGTTGGCGAGGCCGCCCCTGGTGGGCGCACTTGTGCGTTTTCTTAATATATGCTTGCATTTCCAATATGATTACTTACATTTTTCAAATGTTCATACCAATGTATACTTTCCACAAATTGAAATTTGCTGGATCATTGTATTTTCTCTACCCATTGCAATAATGTGCCACTTGTATGAGGCTAAATGATTTCATTGTAGTATTCTCCCTCTTAGACAATTGTAAACTTTCCCTTGACATTCTTTTGTTCAAAAAGTCAGCTCTTATTTATATCAAATAAATAATATCAGGATTAAAATCAAAGTTCAGCTGTTTAATCTCATGAAATTGATCAAATAATTCTCCAACTAGACCAATTGAGTTGCATTTGATTCACAATGTTCTTGATTAGTACAGGTGAGAGATTATGGGGAGAAGGCAGGAAAATGGGGTTAGGAGGGAGAGATAGATCAGCCATGATTGAATGGTGGAGTATAGACAAATAGACAATAGGTGCAGGAGTAGGCCATTCAAGCCAGCACCGCCATTCAATGTGATCATGGCTGATCATCCATAATCAGTACCCCGTTCCTGCCTTCTCCCCATATCCCCTGACTCAGCTATCTTTAAGAGCTCAATCTAGCTTTCTTGAAAGTATCCAGAGAACCGGCCTCCACCACCCTCTGAGGCAGAGAATCCCACAGGCTCACAACTCTCTGTGTGAAAAAGTGTTCTAAATGGATAACCCCTTATTCTTAAACTGTGGCCCCTGGTTCTGGACTCCCCCAACATCAGGAACATGTTTCCTGTCTCTAGCATGTCCAAACCCTTAATAATCTTATATGTTTTGCTAAAATCCCCTCTTATCCTTCCAAATTCCAAAGTATACAAGCCCAGCCACTCCATTCTCTCAGCATATGACAGTCCCGCCCTCCCGGGAGTTACCCTTGTGAACCTACGCTGCACTCCCTCAATAGCAAGAATGTCCTTCCTCAGATTTGGAGACCAAAACTGCACACAATACTCCAGTTGTGGTCTCACTCGGGGCCTGTGCAACTGCAGAAGGACCTCTTTGCTCCTATACTCAACTCTTCTTGTTATGAAAGCCAACATATCATTTGCTTTCATCACTGCCTGCTGTACCTGCATGCTTACTTTCAGTGACTGATGAACAAGGACCCCCCAGATACCGTTGTACTTCTCCTTTTCCCAACTTGATACCATTTAGATAATAATCTGCCTTCCTGTTTTTGCTATCAAAGTGGATAACCTCACATTTATCCACATTAAACTGCATCTGCCCACTCACCCAACCTGTCCAAATCTCCCTGCATTCTCATAGCATCCTCCTCACAGTTCACACTGTCACCCAAATTTGCTAATGTTACTTGTAATCCCTTCATCTAAATCATTAATATATATTGTAAATAGCTGCAGTCCCAGCACCGAGCATTGGTACCCCACTAGTCACTGCCTGCCATTCTGAAAAGGACCTGTTAATCCCTACTCTTTGTTTCCTGTCTGCCAACCACTTCTCTATCCATGTCAGCACTCTACCCCAAATACCATGTGCCCTAATTTTGCCCACTAATCTCCCATGTGGGATCTTATCAAATGCTCTCTGAAAGTCCAAATGTGCTGCTAATTCATCTTTTATGTCAGACTCGTTCAGGCTCAACAATGTCAGGCTAATTGGTCTATAATTCCCTGTTTTCTCTCAACTGCCTTTCTTAAAAAGTGGGATAACATTAGCTACCATCCAGTCCACAGGAACTGATCCTAAATCTATAGAACATTGGAAAATGATCACCAATGCGTCCACAACTTCTAAAGCCACTTCCTTAAGTACCCTGGGATGCAGGCCATAATGCTCTGGGGATTTATCAGCCTTCAGTCCCATCAGTCTACCCAACACCTTTTCTTGCCTAATGTGGAGTTCCTTCAGTCCCTCCATCACCCCAGATCCTCTGGCCACAAGTACATCAAGAAGATTGATTGTGTCCTCCTTAGTGAAGACGGATCCAAAGTACCTGTTCAACTCATCTGCCATTTCCTTGTTCCCCATAATAAATTCACCCTTGTCAGTCTTCAAGGGTCCAACTTTGGTCTTAACTAATTTTTTCCTCTTCACATACCTAAAGAAGCTTTTATTATCCTCCTTTATATTCTTGGCTAGCTTACCTTTGTACCTCATATTTTCTACCCGTATTGCCTTTCTAGTTGTCTTCTGTTGCTCTTTAACCATTACCCAATCCTCTGGCTTCCTGCTCAACTTTGCTATGTTGTACTTCTTCTCTTTTATTTTTATACTGTCCCTGACTTCCCTTGTCAGCCACGGTCGCCCCTTACTCCCCTTGGAATCTTTCTTCCTCTTTGGAATGAACTGATTCTGCACCTTCTGTATTATCCACTGTCATCCCTGCTAGGGTATCTTTCCAGTCAACTTTGGCCAGCTTGTCCCTCATGGCTCCATAGTCCCCTTTGTTCAACTGTAATGCTCACATTTCTGATTTACCCGTCTACCTCTCAAATTGTAGATTAAAACATCATATTATGGTCACTCCCTCCTAATGGCTCCTTTACCTCGAGTTCCCTTATCAAATCCGGTTCATTACACAACACTAAATCCAGAATTGCCTTCTCCCTGCTAGGCTCCAATACAAGCTGCTCTAAGAATCCATTACAGAGGCACTCCACAAACTCCCTTTCTTGGTGTCCAGTACCAACCACCAACCTGATTTTCCCAGTCTACCTGCATGTTGAAATCTCCCATAACAACCGTAGCATTACCTTTACTACATGCCAATTTTAACTCTTGATTCAACTTGCACCGTATATCCGGGCTACTGTTTGGGGGCCTGTAGATAAGTCCCATTAAGGTATTTTTACCCTTACAATTCCTTAGTTCTATCCATACTGACCCCACATCTCCTGTTCAATTTCACCCCTTGCAAGGAACTGAATTTCATTCCTCACCAACAGATCTACCCCCAAACCCCTCTGCACACATGCCTGTCTTTTCGATAAGATGTATAACCTTGAATATTCAGTTTCCAGCCCTGGCCCTCTTGCAGCCATGTCGCTAATTCCCACAACATCATACTTGACAATTTCTAAGTGAACCTCAAGCTCTTCCACTTTATTTCTTTTACTTTGCACGTTTATATGGAACACTTTGACCGGTATTCACCTCTCCTCTCACTCCGGTCACTATTGGCCCTGACCTTACTCTCTTATCCCTTCTCGAATCTTCCTTCCCATTAATTCGGGAGTCTTTTGTAACTTTTCCAGTACTCACTTTCCCTTTAACACCATCTTTATACTCCCAATTTGTCAATCCCTCCCCCCCCTCACGATTTAGTTTAAACCCACACGTGTAGCCCTAGCAGACCTGCCTGCCAGAATGTTGGCCCCCCTCCAGTTAAGGTGTAACCCGCCCCTTTTGTACCGGTCACCCCTACCCCGGAAGAGACTCCAGTGGTCTATACAGCTAAATCCTTGCTCCCTGCACCAGCCCCCAAACCACACATTCAGATCCCCTATCTCCCTGTTCCTGCCCTCACTAGCACGAGGTACTGGAAGCAATCCAGAGATAACCACCCTAGAAGTCCTGCTTTTCAGGCTTCTTCCTAACTCTAAATTCGCATTGCAGACCTCCTTCTTCTTCTTCCCAATGTCGTTTGTGCCCACGTGCGCAACTACTGCCGGCTGTAGTTCACCTTCCCTCTCGAGGACGTTCTGAAGTCGGTTTGTGATATCTTTAGCCCTGGCACCAGGGAGACAACAGACCATTCTCTAGTCTCAGCTGCCGCCACAGAATCTCCAGTCCGTACCTCGGACAATGGAGTCATCCACCACTATAGCTCTGCCTGATGTCAGTCTCGCCTCATCGCCTGGGTTGGAGCCACCGACCTGTCCACCTGTCGGACTGGAAGCGTCGACTGCCCTGCACTCGACGCTTACTCCTCGTTCTCACAGTCACCCTCCTTCACTCTTCCTGTAGCATTGGCATGACAACCTCACTGTAGGTCTTATCCACGAAACTCTGGTTATCTCGGATGGCCCTGAGGTCGTCCAGCTGCTTCTCTAGTGCCCCAACATGGTCCTTCAGGAGCTGAACCTGGACGCACTTACCTCAGTTGTGGCGGCCAGAGACATCAGTGTCCCTGACCTCCCACATCCTGCAAGCCTCACACTGAATCTGTTCACCACGTCCCATCCTCTCCAACCTTTTGCATAGTCTCCTCCCTCAGCCTCCTCGCCGAAGACTCGATCCAAAGACTCGCACTTCCCTCATAAGGCACTTCCCTCACAAGGCACTTCCTTCACCAGGCGGCACCCCCCCCCCCCCCCCCCCCCCCCAGTACAGTATAGTTCTAAAAATGGATGGTCAAACTAAAAGAGACGAACATTTTTAACATTCAAAATAAAATCTAATGGCAATTTGAAACAGCTTTGAAATTATAGAAGGAGTTCATCAGGTGCACTGAATCCTGATTATCCAAGCCCTGAACCCTGATTATCTGGCCAGGAATGAATTTTATGTTTTCTTTTGACATGACAAAAGGTGTGGCAGGCACATCGAAGAGCAGAGGCAAAATCTTTCCACAGCAGATTTGATATTTTTGTACAGTGTTTATGATAATTGTAGAAGCAGCAAGCAGATTTCAAATTTCCGTTCTGGTGCTTTATGATATCAAAGCTCCAATTCTGCTCTCCAAGATTGCCACTGAAGTCACAAACTGACATTGATCAAAGTATTTTTCTGGGGAAGAGCCGGAGTGGAACCCGGCCATACGCAAGATCCTGCAGTTTGTGATCTGTTGGGGGTAGCTGCCGAGCTTGGTCAGCATGGATGAGTTAGTTGAAAGGCCTGTTTCTGTGCTGTATGACTTGGTGATTGAATATTTTCATTTTCATCCTTTTGTAAACTCTTCTCCAACCATAAGTTGCTGCATAAATTGCTTGGTTAAATTCCTTCATTTGGATGTATACTGCAGTAGAGGTGTCGTTTCAGCAGATTGTACTGTTAGGATTGCAGAAAGGAGGTATTTATCTAAGAAACAATGATCAAATATTTGTGTGATCTTTTTAGAAATCAGCTGAAACATTGAAGAAAATGGAAAATCAAATATTTGTATCAAAAAAAGAACGTACATTCCAGCACCAAGATTCTCTACCTCCTTTACCGGTTCCCCTTCTCGAGGAAAGCTTGGAAAAATATTTAGATGCAGGTACCCTATTATCATAGTTTATGTTGTTTTATTTATGTTCATTTTATAATGGATGTCCATTGGAGAAAATAATCCCAATCTTTTCAAAGTTCCACTCAAGGCAAAAGTCATGAAAAAAATTAAACGCTACATCAGTAACTATGGGAATATTATTAATTTTGCTGTAACAAAATATTTAAGATAAATTCATTAATTTTGTATTTTTGTTTGTGCTGATCAGGCTTTGTTTTTCACCTTCAAGCCTGGGCTTCTGATTTCCCCCTGTCCTTTCTTCAGTGGTGCTTTAGTGTCATGTGTGCATTGCACAGTGAAATTCTCATTGAATAGATCATTAATGCACGCGCCGCTATATTTACAAAAAGTCCAAAGTCTGGTCCACGTGCTTGATGTACTGGAACGGCTCCCAATCCAGGTAAGCCCCAGGCTACTGCTGGGCCTCCTACATTATTCTCGACTGGCTGGGCCATGAACCGATGTCCCTTTCCTCACCGACCGTTTTGTGTCCCGGGGGTGACCTGCAGCCGACCTTGAAAGCCTGGGAGGCATTAATTCTTGTCAAAACATCGTTCCACAGATGCCAGTGATTTCTAAATGTACCAATCTAATTGAATATTCCTCATTTATGTGAGTAGGTCTATGGAGGACACTATTTCCCTTTCACTACATTCAGCTCAGAATCATCTTGTTATTATGAACACCCATACCAAGATGCTTTTCATTACCTACAGCTTGGTCTTCAACACCATAATACTCAATAAGCTCATCTTAAAAATTTAGCCTTCGGGCCTCCATATGGAAGAGTCAAGAGTGCTTAATTGCCATATACACTGTGAAAAGAACAATGAAATTGACTTCCAGCCTTCCTGCATGGCAGACCTCAGTCGGTTAGAATTGGTCCGAAACATTTTTCCACCCTGACCCTCAACACTGGTCCTCCTCATGTTTGTGTGGTGAGTTCCTTGCTCTACTCCCTATTTGTCCATTACTATGTGGCCAATTGCAGCACCAACCCAAACTTTAACTTCATTGATGATACCAATGTTCAATAACAGTGAGACGGAGTACAGGAAAGACATTGAGAACCTAGCGTCATGGTGTCAGAACAGCAACTTAGACATTAATGCCAGCAAAGATGAAAGAGTTGGTGAGAAACAGGCTCGTGAACACAGCCCCATTCTCATCGACAGAGTTGGTGTAGAGATTGCTGACATCTTCAAGTTTCTAGGAAATCGTATCACCAGAAATCTAACCTCGTCCCCTCACACTGATGTGGTAATCCAGAAAGTGAATCAACGTATTTACTATCTTAAGAATAGAAAGATTCAAAACATCCATATGAATTCTCTTGAAACTTTCACAGCGCATCTGTAGCAGTATTTCTATGGGATGCATCTCAGCCTGATATGGCAAATGATTTGGTTTTGACTGCCAGAATCTGCAGAGAGCAGTGAACACAGTCCAGTCCATCTCAGGCTTGAAATTTGCTTTCATCTTCATTGCATCAAGAAGGCTGGAAATATAGCCAATGATGCCCGCAGCCCTGCCAGGGCCCCGTTCTCTCATCTGTACCTTCTGAGAGAAGATACAGGAGTTTGAAAGTCCGGATGTTCAGTCTTAGGACAACTTCTTTCACATGGCTATTAGATCCTGAACCAATCACCTCTTTCACACCTGATTGTTGTATAGTCTTTTTGCTGACTGGATAGCACGCAACAAAGGCACTTTTCACTGTACCTCAGTCCACGTGGCAATAATATACTAAACTAAATAAACCCCCTGGAGGTACTGTGATATATTTTTCCTCTAAACTCTACCTTGTTTGCTTATTGCATACTTGTACTTCAGTATTTTTATGCTACTTCAGATTGCACTGCAGACTTTGCACTTTTGTGTTATGCATTTATTATGTTTATCAATACCATGTATACTGTTTACTTATGAACTTCATGTGAGCACAGAATTTCTTTGCACCCTGGTCTGTATGACTATGAACGATCATCATCTTATTAACTGTCTTGCTTGATGCCTTTCTTATTACACTGATTCAAGTGGTGTTTTGCATTAGATGTTACTGCCCTTCATGCTCAACAGAACTGTTCATTATTTGTGATCTAGAATTTTCCCATTGGTATTCATTCTATGTTGTAGGTATTTTAAGACCTGCATCTCTCCTGTCAGACACTCTGTATCTCAGGTTTAAAAAGAACTTTAGTTATGTTTTGAAATATCCTGTAACTGCAAATATGGACACGTTGCCTTGAGACAGGAAGTGGGAATAGCATTTGGGCAATATTTTGATTGCATTGATAAAACGTGAATATTTGACTTGATTTTAACATCAGTTTGAGTCAATTAGATATTCTCGCAACCCTAAGAATATTTATCTTCCCTCCTTTGGAAATCTTCCTTAAACCACATTGGGCCATAATTGAACTTGTTATCCTTCTTTGTTTAAAAATGTCTATTTATGTTTAAACCTCTCTATACAATGGGTGCGATCCTATTTTAATAAGGATAATACATTTCATACTATTAAATCAGTGAATAAATGTTAAATCCTATTCCGAGTAGGTTTGTCAATATAAGCTGCAATTATACAGTTGAATTTAAAAAAAATTGTTTTAGTGAAGCCGTTTTTGAATGAAGAAGAACTTCAAAGGAGTACAGAAATTGTTAAAAGATTTGAAAAAGGAATTGGAAAACAACTACATCAAAAACTTCTGGAGAGGGCCAAAGTTAGAAGAAACTGGGTAAGCAAGAGCATACATGTTTGGTATTATTCCACCAATGAAGTAGTATTGTAGGAGTGCGTTTGGTTGGCTTCAGCTAATTTATTGCATATGTAATGCCTGCAGACTTTTAGTTACATATAATCACCAAGACATGTCTGGTTTCTCCTTTTATTCACACAGTTCTGCAAGTATCTACTATGATGACTTTTTTTCCCCTTCCCATCCCTACAATTTTTTATTTCCCAGATTCTTGCATCCAGAGTTGACTGACCACCATCTGATACCAATGTAAAAGTACTGTGAATGTTAGAAATCTAAATTAAAACAAAAATTGCTGGAAATATTTAAATTCACGTACTTACTCCTACTCTAGCTTCTATTTTTAGTTTATTACACTGCTCCACCAAAGCTCAGTATTGGCATGAAGAATAATAGATAAACTTCTAACTACCCCTTTAGAATTTGAGTTATATGACCAGTACAGTTCAATGTTAATTAGTAACTCCGGCCATTGTAACACACAATTCCGGAGTCCAAAGCTTTATTTCCTTCTTTATTTATGACATTTTATAAATCCTTATTTTATCTTTCCCCTCTCACCTTAAACATGTCTTCTGGTTATTGATTCCTCTACTCAGGGTAAATATCTCTGTGCATTCAACTCTGGGTAAAGAAACTACATTCTGATATTTTTTTGGAACGCACCTTGTAAAAAATTACACAAAGGTGCAGGGGTAGGCCATTCTGCCCTTCGGGCCAGCACCGCCATTCAATGTGATCATGGCTGATCATCCCCAATCAGTACCCCGTTCCTGCCTTCTCCCCATATGCCCTGACTCCGCTACCTTTAAGAGCCCTATCTAGCTCACTCTTGAAAGTATCCATAGAACCGGCCTCCACTGCCCTCTGAGGCAGAGAATTCCACAGACTCACAAGTTTCTGTGTGAAAAAGTGTTTCCTCATCTCCGTTCTAAATGGCTTACCCCTTATTCTTAAACAGTGGCCCCTGGTTCTGGACTCCCCCAACATCGGGCACATGATTTCGGCCTCTAGCGTGTCTAAACCCTTACTAATCTTATATGTTTCAATAAGATATCCTCTCATCCTTCTAAATTCCAGAGTATACAAGCCCAGCCACTTCATTCTCTCAGCATATCACAGTCCCGCCATCCCGGGAATTAACCTTGTAAACCTACGCTGCATGGGCCCTTACGAAGCATTTCAAAAAGGGGGGAGGCATGGCAGGATTACAAAAAACTTAATGTGAAATAATGTGCGTGCTGTGCACATCACAAGCGCGAAACGTGAAGTCCCTCGATGCCGGGGTCCAGGGCCCGCTTTAAGGGCCCTGAAAGCTCTGGGGTTTTAGATGCTCTCTGATGCATTCTGAGCCTTATTTTGGAGCATTTTTGCACCAAATTTATGATCAATATTTCAGAAATTTACAGGAATCTGAGAGGCAGCTTTTTCACACAAAGGGTGCTGGGTGTATGTAACGAGCTGCCAGAGGAGGTAGTTAAGGCTGGGACTTTCCTAATGTTTAAGAGACATTTGGACACGTACATGGATAGGACAGATTTAGATGGATATGGGCCAAACGCGTGTGAGTGGGACTAGTTTAGATGGGACATGTTGGTCGGTGTGGGTAAGTTGGGCTGAAGGGCCTGTTTCCACACTGCATCATTCTATGACTAAAAAGTTAAGAAGAAAAATGCATGTAGATTAAGTAGAACAGATTTGAAAGAGGAGTGTAATGTAAAGGAAGAGATGTTTATGGGTGGAAAGGAACATAGGAAAGGAGGGGGGAGAGTGGGCTTGGGCAAATGGGTGAAGGGAAAATAGACACAAAGTGCTGGAGTAACTCAGTGGGTCAGGCAGCATCTGTGGAGAATATGAATAGGTGACGTTTCACAGAGTGCTGGAGTAACTCTGAAGTCAGGCAGCATTTGTGGAGAACATGGACAGGTGACGTTTCACAGAGTGCTGGAGTAACTCAGCGGGTCAGGCAGCATCTCTGGAGAAAAGGTATAGATTATATTTCGGGTCAAGACCGTTCTTCAGTAATATTCATGATGTGACATTTAAAGTTGAATGTGCAGATAGCTATTAAAGACTATGATATAGTTGGGATCACGGAGACATGGCTCCAGGGTGACCAAGGCTGGGAGCTGAGCATCCAGGGATATTCAATATTCAGGAGGGATAGAGAGAAAGGAAAAGGAGGTGGGGTAGCGTTGCTGATTAGAGAGGAGATTAACGCAATGGAAAGGAAGGACATTAGTTTGGAGGATGTGGAATCGGTATGGGTAGAGCTGCGAAACACTAAGGGGCAGAAAACGCTGGTGGGTGTTGTGTACAGGCCACCTAACAGTAGTAGTGAAGTTGGAGATGGTATCAAACAGGAAATTAGAAATGCGTGCGTCAAAGGCAAAACCGTTATAATGGGTTACTTCAATCTACATATAGATTGGGAGAATCAAACTGGCAGGGGTGCTGAGGAAGAGGATTTTTTGGAATGTATGCGGGATAGTTATCTAAATCAACATGTAGAGGAACCAACGAGAGAGCAGGCTATTTTAGACTGGGTATTGAGTAATGAGGAAGGGTTAGTTAGCAGTCTTGTTGTACGTGCCCCCTTGGGCAAGAGTGACCATAATATGGTTGAGTTCTTCATTAGGATGGAGAGTGACATTGTTAATTCAGAAACAATGGTTCTGAACTTAAAGAAAGGTAACTTTGAGGGTATGAGACGTGAATTGGCCAAGATTGACTGGCAATTAATTCTAAAAGGGTTGACGGTGGATATGCAACGGAAGACATTTAAAGACTGCATGGATGAACTACAAAAATTGTTCATCCCAGTTTGGCAAAATAATAAATCAGGGAAGGTAGTGCATCCGTGGATAACAAGGGAAATCAGGGATAGTATCAAAGCGAAGGATGATGCGTACAAATTAGCCAGAAAAAGCAGCATACCGGAGGACTGGGAGAAATTCAGAGACCAGCAGAGGAGGACAAAGGGCTTAATTAGGAAAGGAAAAATAGATTATGAAAGAAAACTGGCAGGGAACATAAAAACTGACTGCAAAAGTTTTTATAGATATGTGAAAAGAAAGAGATTAGTTAAAACAAATGTAGGTCCCTTGCAGTCAGAAACAGGTGAGTTGATCATGGGGAACAAGGATATGGCGGACCAATTGAATAACTACTTTGGTTCCGTCTTCACTAAGGAAGACATAAATAATCTGCCGGAAATAGCAGGGGACAAAGGAGTTGGAGGAATTGAGTGAAATCCAGGTTAGCCGGGAAGTGGTGTTGGGTAAATTGAATGGATTAAAGGCCGATAAATCCCCAGGGCCAGATAGGCTGCATCCCAGAGTACTTAAGGAAGTAGCTCCAGAAATAGTGGATGCATTAGTAATAATCTTTCAAAACTCTTTAGATTCTGGAGTAGTTCCTGAGGATTGGCGGGTAGCAAACGTAACCCCACTTTTTAAGAAGGGAGGGAGAGAGAAAACGGGGAATTACAGACCAGTTAGTCTAACATCGGTAGTGGGGAAACTGCTAGAGTCAGTTATTAAAGATGGGATAGCAGCACATTTGGAAAGTGGTGAAATCATTGGACAAAGTCAGCATGGATTTACAAAAGGTAAATCATGTCTGACGAATCTTATAGAATTTTTCGAGGATGTAACTAGTAGCGTGGATAGGGGAGAACCAGTGGATGTGGTGTATCTGGACTTCCAGAAGGCTTTCGACAAGGTCCCACATAAGAGATTAGTATACAAACTTAAAGCACACGGCATTGGGGGTTCAGTATTGATGTGGATAGAGAACTGGCTGGCAAACAGGAAGCAAAGAGTAGGAGTAAACGGGTCCTTTTCACAATGGCAGGCAGTGACTAGTGGGGTACCGCAAGGCTCAGTGCTGGGACCCCAGCTATTTACAATATATATTAATGATCTATTGAGGGAATTGAAGGCAATATCTCCAAGTTTGCGGATGACACTAAGCTGGGGGGCAGTGTTAGCTGTGAGGAGGATGCTAGGAGACTGCAAGGTGACTTGGATAGGCTGGGTGAGTGGGCAAATGTTTGGCAGATTCAAGAGGACATGACTTCAGAATTAAGGGACAGAAGTTTAGGGGTAACATGAGGGGGAACTTCTTTACTCAGAGAGTGGTAGCGGTGTGGAATGAGCTTCCAGTGGAAGTGGTGGCGGCAGGTTCGTTGGTATCATTTAAGAATAAATTGGATAGGCATATGGATGAGAAGGGAATGGAGGGTTATGGTATGAGTGCAGGCAGGTGGGACTAAGGGAAAAAAATTGTTCGGCGCGGACTTGTAGGGCCGAGATGGCCTGTTTCCGTGCTGTAATTGTTATATGGTTATATGGTTAGATGCAGTATAATGTGGATAAATGTGAGGTTATCCATTTTGGTGGCAAAAACAGGAAAGCAGACTATTATCTAAATGGTGGCCGACTAGGAAAAGGGGAGATGCAGCGAGACCTGGGTGTCATGGTACACCAGTCATTGAAAGTGGGCATGCAGGTGCAGCAGGCAGTGAAGAAAGCGAATGGTATGTTAGCTTTCATAGCAAAAGGATTTGAGTATAGGAGCAGGGAGGTTCTACTGCAGTTGTACAGGGTCTTGGTGAGACCACACCTGGAGTATTGCGTACAGTTTTGGTCTCCAAATCTGAGGAAGGACATTATTGCCATAGAAGGAGTGCAGAGAAGGTTCACCAGACTGATTCCTGGGATGTCAGGACTGTCTTATGAAGAAAGACTGGATAGACTTGGTTTATACTCTCTAGAATTTAGGAGTTAGAGAGGGGATCTTATAGAAACTTACAAAATTCTTAAGGGGTTGGACAGGCTAGATGCAGGAAGATTGCTCCCGATGTTGGGGAAGTCCAGGACAAGGGGTCACAGCTTAAGGATAAGGGGGAAATCCTTTAAAACCGAGATGAGAAGAACTTTTTTCACACAGAGAGTGGTGAATCTCTGGAACTCTCTGCCACAGAGGGTAGTCGAGGCCAGTTCATTGGCTATATTTAAGAGGGAGTTAGATGTGGCCCTTGTGGCTAAGGGAATCAGAGGGTATGGAGCGAAGGCAGGTACGGGATACTGAGTTGGATGATCAGCCATGATCATATTGAATGACGGTGCAGGCTCGAAGGGCCGAATGGCCTACTCCTGCACCTAATTTCTATGTTTCTATGTTTCTATGTGACATGCACAGACATTCCTGAATGTTACCCAAACCATCGTGAGCTACTTTGTTACGGTGCTTGCCCTCTCCTATAACGTCTCTGCTGCCTTGGGTGAAGCAGGACAGGACATAAACTTTGGGACACGGTGTGAAGCTGTTGCCGTCTGTCTCAGCCTGGTAAAAACCTGGATAGAGTGGATTTGGAGAGGATGTTTCCACTACTGGGAGAGTCTAGGACCAGTGGCCACAGCCTCAGAATTAAAAGACATTCCTTTAGGAAGGAGATGAGCAGGAATTTCGTAAGTTAGAGGGTGGTGAACTGTGGAATTCATTGCCACAGACAGCTGTGGAGGTCAAGTCAATGGACATTTTTCAGGAGGAGATTGATAGATTCTTGATTGATACGGGTGTCGGAGGTAATGGGGAGAATGGGTTTGAGAGGGAAAGATAGATAGTCATAGAGTGATACAGTGTGGAAACAGGCCCTTCAGCCCAGCATGTCTCATCTGCACTAGTCCCACCTGCCCACGTTTGATCCATATCCCTCCGAATCTGTCCTATCCATGTACCTGTCTAACTGTTTCTTAAATGTTGTGATAGTCCCTGCCTCAACTACCTCCTTTGGCAGCTTGTTCCATACACCTACCACCCTTTGTGTGAAAAACATACCCCTCAGATTCCTATTAAATCTTTTGCCCTTCACCTTAAACTTATGTCCTCTGCTCCTCGATTCACTTATTCTGGGCAAAAGACTCAACCAAATCTATCCAAATCATGATTTTATACACCTCTATTAGATCATCTCTCATCCTCCTGTGCTCCATGAAATAGAGTCCCAGCCTACTCAACCTCTCCCTATAGCTCTGGCCCTCTAGTCCTGGCAACATCCTCGTAAATCTTCACTGTACCCTTTCCAGTTTGATGACATATTTCCTATAACATGGTGCCCAGAACTGAATACAATACTCTGAATGCGGCCTCACCAACTTCTTATGCAACTGCAACATGACCTCCCAACTTCTATAATCAGCCTGACCCACTGAGTTACTCCTGCACTCTGTGAAACGTCATAGAACAGGGCAAGATTAGCAAGTTTGCTGATGATACAGAAGTGAGTGGTTTTGCAGTTAGTGAAGGTGGTTGCGAAAGATTGCAGCAGGATCTGGATCAATTAGCCAGGTGGGCAGAGGAATGGTTGATGGTTGCATAGTTCCTTGAAGGTCGTGTCGCAGGTATATCAGGTGGTCAAAAAGTATTTTGGCACTTTGGCCTTCATCAGTCAGAGTATTGAGTATAGACGTTGAGAGATCTTTCCCTCTCAAACCCATTCTCCTGCCTTCTCCCCATTACCTCCGACACCTGTATCAATCAAGAATCTATCAATCACCTCGTGGTGGGGGTGGCGTGGGCCCAGCGGGGGTCAGCGGGGGTGGCGTGGGCCCAGTGGGGGTCAGTGGGGGTGGCGTGGGCCCAGCAGAGGTCAGCAAGGGTGGCGTGGGCCCAGTGGGGGTCAGCAAGGGTGGCGTGGGCCCAGTGGGGGTCAGCGGGGGTGGCGTGGGCCCAGCGGGGGTGGCGTGGGCCCAGCTGGGGTGGCGTGGGCCCAGCGGGGGTGGCGTGGGCCCAGTTGTGGTCAACGGGGGTGGCGTGGGCCCAGCAGGGGTGGCGTGGGCCCAGCGGGGGTGGCGGCCCAGCGGGGGTGGCGTGGGCCCAGCGGGGGTGGCGTGGGCCCAGCGTGGTTGCCGTGGGCCAAGCGGGGGTGGCGTGGGCCCAGCGGGGGTCAGTGGGGATGGTGTGGGCGGGAGATGGCTTGGGCCCCGGCGACGGGAGAACGGAGAACTGGCCGTTTCCAAAGTGGAAACGCTGATTTTTTTTTCTTACTCTGGGGGAGGGGAAAAGGGGGGTGCGGTCGCATCCAACGCACCCCCCCTTCGGACGGCCATGCTGCACTCCCTCAATAGCAAGAATGTCCTTCCTCAAATTAGGGGACCAAAACTGCACACAATACTCCAGGTGTGGTCTCACTAGGGCCCTGTACAACTGTAGATGGACCTCTTTGCTCCTATACTCAACTCCTCTTGTTATGAAGGCCAATATGCCATTCGCTTTCTTCACTGCCTGCTGTATCTGCATGGTTACTTTCATTGACTGATGAACAAGGACCACCAGATCCCGTTGTACTTCCCCTTTTCCCAACTTTGCACCATTTAGATAATAATCTGCCTTCCTGTTTTTGCTACCAAAGTGGATAACCTTACATTTATCCACTGCATCTGCCCACTCACCCAACCTGTCCAAGTCACCCTGCATTCTCATAGCATCCTCCTCACAGTTCACACTGCCACCCAGCTTTGTGTCATCTGCAAATTTGCTAATGTTACTTGTAATCCTTTCATCCAAATCATTGATGTATATTGTAATTAGCTGCGGTCCCAGCATCGAGCACCCCACTAGTCACTGCCTGCCATTCTGAAAGGGACCCGTTGATCCCTACGCTTTGTTTCCTGTCAGCCAACCAATTTTCTATCCATGTCAGCACTCTACCCCCAATATCATGTGCGCTAATTTTGCCCACTAATCTCCTATGTGGGACCTTATCAAATGCTTTCTGAAAGTCCAGGTACACTATATCCACTGGCTCTTCCTTATCCATTTTCCTAGTTACATCCTCAAAAAATTCCAGAAGATTAGTCAAGTATGATTTCCCCTTCGTAAATCCATGCCGACTCAGACCGATCCTGTTACTGCTATCAAAATGTGGATAGACCCCAGAAAGTAATTAAAATAGTATTTTTTTTAATAACAATCAATTTACCAACATTTGGTACGTTATCAGTAATTTTCCATATTTGCTGATTACATTTTTTGCTTGTTGTGCAACGTGGTCTGTAAAACAGAGTGTCTTATTCTGGTACAATAAATTGAATCTACAAGTAAAATATATCTCTGGTTAAAATACCTAAGGTGCCCCTCTAGTTAATTTTCAATTGCAAACTATGGTTGATCTTACCAGATTGTGTGAGTGTATTACTTTTTAAAGATTTTAGAGGATGACTACTCCTGTTCTATGTCTTTCCATCAGCTTGAGGAATGGTGGCTAATCAGTGGCTATTTGGAGGTCCGAATGCCATCAATGTTGAACGTAAACTTCGGAGGACCTGGTCCTTACCTTGAACATTTTTGGCCACCGAAAGAAGGCACACAGCTTGAACGAACAGCAATAGCTGTTTACCATATCCTGCAGTTTTGGAAGCTACTTAGGAAGTAAGATGCACATAAGAAATCAATTTAAGCACATATTATGTTGAAAAGTGCAGTAAAATAATGTATAATCTCATTTTCTGAGGGGTTCAGTTCTTCACCGAACGTTGATCACAATTTTAGGGTGGACTGGGCTCTCGCTTAACTTTTTTTTCCTGTTGCAGCCGGGCAACCTTGGCAGCTTTTCAGGTTGCCAAATGACAGTTTAGGTGGTCATTTAAGATGGCTTGCATGACGCGTGCTCGGATGAAGTGCGTAGTTACCAGTCGGAATTATGCTCAATGAAGCATTCACATATTATTTCTGCTTCAAATAAAGTCACAAACTAACATATTCACCAATCAAGACATGATATATACCACAATGACATGCAGCAAAATTATAATACAGTATCTCAACTCTTTTTACACATTGCAATTAATGCAATTTTTATTATTTCTTTCCACTTCCAAACAAAAATGTGGTTGGATTATTCAGCGTATGATCAACCTGTGTCAATAAATCCTGGACCTTGATAACATATAAGCTTAACCATGCACACTACAGATTGATGCAAGCATGTTTTCTGTGAAGGACCGAAAATTATCATGACATGGCCATAGCATGGGGTCGTTATTGCTATTGGTACAGAAATACTCTCGCTTCCCACATAATTAATCCACAACAAAATATACAGGTTGCAAGGAATTTTCTAAAGGCATTTTATGATAATAGCTGTTAAAACTGACTATACCCATCTGACAGGTTAAACATTACACTAACTAAGAGATGGCCAAAGGACATAAATGCAGCAAATGTTCTTTTGATAATATATTTAAAGGTGCCAAGACGCCACATTACCGGACATTCAGATTAGATGTATGTGTTGTGAACAACAATGAAGATACCCAGTTTTGTAAGCAACAATTTAAAAAAAAATTGTTGATAAACGCTTTTTCCATCATTCCCACTTCAGAATTAATGTTAAAATTTCAACTGAAATATCTCCTGACCAAATTTGTGATGTATATGACTGACTGGAAGTAAAACCTGGATAAATCCAACGTATAGTTGTGAATGTTGCTCATTAAATAACTACAGTACTGATACTCCATATTAACAGCATTGATTTGCCATTAAAATGAATTCTGTAATAACGTGTCAATGGTAGTAGTGACAATCGAACACTGCGGTTTTAATGTTTCACATGTTCACAATTTAATTAATCCATCTTTATGGACTAAAACAAATAATAACATTGGGAATTAAAACACATTTGATTGCATTCCGTTATCAAACATAGTCAATGTTAGCTCTGAAGACATTTCCAGCACAATAGGGTCGGGGGGGGGGGGGGGGTGTGAATCAGTGCAGGATGGATAGGTGGCGGTGGGGGGAGGGGGGCTTGATAAGGCAATCGGTGCGATTTGGATGGATTGAGGCAGGGGAATTAGTGCATGTTGGTTGGAGTAGGTAAAATTGTGAGGGGAGAGGGCGGGGGATGACAGTGGGGTTGAATGGGGGGGGAACTGTGCAGGATGGATGGGGAGAGCAGTGCAGGATGAAGGGGATGAGCAGTGCAGGATGGATGGGAAGGGGGGTCAGTACAGGATGAATTGGGGGACCAGTGTGGGATTGTTGGGGAGTGGCAGGAGAATCAATGCGAGGTGGATAAGGAGATCAGTGCAGGATGACTAGATGGGGGGCGGGGAGTTGGTGAGGAGGGGAGCACAGGGGATGTCAGTGAGGACTGAATAGAGGCAGGAATGGGGATCAGTGCAGGATGGAGAGGAGGGGTCTCGGGATAAGAGGAGTGGAGGGGGGCGTACAAGAGAGAGAGAGAGAGAGAGAGAGAGAGAGGAAGGAGCAGAGGAGGTGGGAAGGAAGGCCAGCGCTCCTCGGACAACACTGGCATCATCACTGCCTTGGCTGTCCCTGTCAGGCACGGAAACCGCTATCAAAATATGGAGGGGATCGGGGGACTGAATCTCTTGGTGCGCACACACACACACACACACACACACACACACACACACACACACACACACACACACACACACACACACACACACACCCACACACACACACACACACACACACACACACACACACACACACACACACACACACACACAGAGCTTCGGAGGCCCTGTGAACGGTAATCTCAGCTCAATCCAGCGCTAAATGCAGCTCAACACTGCCTGTCTCGCCTACAGCCCTGTCTCAATCCAGACAGGGCTGTAGGTTAACCTGGCGGGATAGGCAGAGTTGAGCTGGGTTTAGCGCTGCTACTCTGCGCTGGCTGTGGGCCTGAGCGCACCGCGCCCATCTGACTCCTGACGTCTCTTGGGCGTGGGGGAGGATGGTCCAGTGGCGGTTCGGCAGCGATTGCATCGCCGGAGACCAGGATCGATCCTGGCTGTGGTGCAGGTCTGCCGAGAGTGTTTTGGCACGTCTCCCTCCTCCAATCACCGCGCTCTATCCTCAGTCCCACCCTACCCCCCTACTTCCGCCTCTAACCGACACCTCCCTCCTCCAAGGGTTTGTTTTGAAAGCGCCGTTGGTGGAGTGGCAAGCAGCGGCCGTTATCAGGCCGGGCGGGGTGCAGGAGGAGATGGAGCCGCCGCCGCTGCTGCTGTGAGGGGCCCGTCATTCGCTCCGACCCTCCGTCATGCCACACTTAGCATCTTTCCCACAACCGTCGCCGACACAAAACGTCACGTTTCTTTTCTCCAGAGATGCTGCCGGACCCGCAGATTTTACTCCAGTTTTTTGTGTCCATCTTTGGTATCAACCAGTATCTGCGTGCCAAGTCGGGAAAAATGACTCGCTGTTTAGGTTGCCCGGCGGCACTTTGGGTGGTAAGTGGCACCCGGGCAACCGCTAATTTCAAGCCCTGGTGGATGGATGAACTTGCTTTGAGAATAATTTCTAATTTTAAGAGCTACTAGACTAAGTGGGACCCGTTGGGTCCCAGCATCACACAGGAGGGCTGGTCATCCAACGCAATATTCCACCTCTCCACCAATTCTAATATTGGTGGCCAGTTGGGGGGGGGGGCTTTCAGGAGCGCTAGTATGGGTGTTGTGAACTGAAGGGACTGGTTTCCAGAGGGCTAGTATGCAAATTGTGCGGCAAATGGATTCTTGGGCTGGCGTCTCAGTCAATCAAGCCTGTTGTGCTGGCAACTCACTCACTCACGGCTGGTGAGCTGGTAGTTGACTCACGGCTAATCCTTGAAATTCTATTTCAAGGATTAGGCCACCAAATTCAAGTGCAGTTTCATACCATTTGAAGTAGGGTGCAAAGCCACTAAAGACAGCGAGTCGTGACCTCTCCCTCCTCCATCTTGCAGAGACTGAGCCACACCCACATTTCCGGGTTTTATAACCCCCCCCCCCCACCGGAAAATGTGTGGCTTTCATGGAGTGATTGACAGGAGAGAGATTCTCAACATTTAAAAAAAAACTAATAACACTTTTATTTTTCATTGATGGGAAAAATTCTCTGCACCTGCTCAGCGGAGGGGGACTGAGTAAGATGGCCAAAAGTCACAGCCGTAAGTGGTAGCGTTTTATCTAAAATCAATATACAGTGCAAACAGGAAGTAAGTGCATTTACAGTAGTGACTTTTAACTTCAAGCCAAAGCACCCAAGCCACCATTTGCAGTAAGTAGTGCCTTTCAACTTCATGCCACCATTTGCAGTAAGTGGTGTCTTTCAACTTCAAGCCAATGCATCCAAGCCATTAATTATACTGATTAAATTATACTTATTGAACTTAAATTCTAAATTCAAGTATAATTTCATCAGTATAAATGTACAATATTTATCAATGAAATATTTTGGACTTTGGGTTTACATTTAAATTTGCATATCCTATTCTGGAGCTTAATGTGTTTACTGTGCAGCTGAAACATACAGTGTATATTGATTGCTTTTATCAGATTTAGTTCATCCAATTTATTTAAATATGGTCACCATTCCACACCTTACTCTTAAACTCGCTCGGTATGATGAGCAATAGTTATTGCATGTTTTTATGTCAAACTGATATTTTTGGAAATGATTGTGTTACACATGATGTTACTGTGTTATCTAAGGGTTTGATTCTTAAGAAGTGTGGGTCAGCTGAGTTTTCTGTAAATATAAACCAAAACCGTAATCACAGATTATGGAAGACCTGGCTTCCAATTTTACACAAATGCTCCCAGACTCTGCTATTATGGAATAGTATTTACATTTTTTTCACCAGGAAACATTGCAGAGATAACCCATAGAAATAGCTAATGACTTTGCAAATTCATCAGGTGAGATCAAATGACACAAACCTTGAGCCATCTCTGGTAACGGACAATAGCTTTCTCACTGATAAGCAGATCAGCTCCCACCTCTCTCCTTGGGCTGTATTTAGACAAACATTTGTCGCAGTTTATTTGTTTGTGATATAAATTGATGTGGGGGTTTATTTCCCAATGTGAAGTGGTGCTCGCAAGTTTTATAAAGCATTATCTTTGTCACTGCAGTTGTTTTATGTACATGAGATGAACTAGCTCTATCTTTGTATTTATTTTCCAAAGGCAATGCTTGGCTGTACATAAAGCTGGTGGTGTGCCACTAGACATGAATCAATTTTGTATGCTGTACAATACCTGCAAAATACCTGGAGTAACCAGAGATTCCCTTGTCAACTACTTTAAAACAGGTAATGGTTCCCTTCAAAATTGTTCCCAGGTAATTGTTCCCTTCAGCTCGTTCAAACAGCAAGTGGTATCAACATTTCAAGGGTGTAGCATTTTGGGGTCATATTGTGTTGTAATGTGGCAAACTGAGAACAATGATTCTGCTAATGTTAGATGACACACTTAAAATTAATCTTTGGTAATCTATCAGGTAATTTCTCTTTACAAAAATGTGCATATACCAGCAATACCATGTCTTCCAATCTAGCAGAAATAAAGTTAATAAAAGTAAAGAAAGTTTACAGATTATCTGTGAATTTAAGGATTGTCTCATGAGACAACCCATAAAACCACGAAACAATGTGCAGACAAGTCTGTTTGCGTACTGTGTGCCGAACAATAAAACTAAAGCAAAATTATTTTGTCTTGCATTGAACTCTGAGACAAGGCAAATAAACTGGAGGAAGTATGGCAACTGGACCAGAATCCAGCTCTGAAACTTCAGTAATAAAAGTTAGTGTACTAAGTCTGATGCTTTTGTTTTACATGGTAGGATGAGGATATTGGTTGGTGTACCAGAAAGAATACCAAGAGCTAATGTCTTTTAAAGGATTATGAGCAAATATTTGAACAATACATATTAAATGGGAGTGGAGAGGAAAACACAAGGATGCAATGGATACTTTCAGAGAAATAAGAATTGAATGGTGATCTTGTGAATTACAAAATTGAATGAATACATTTGCATTGCAGTAAAGTGTTCACAGTGAAAATATTGAATAATCTGTACATGTAGAAGTGTCTTGCTCACTTATAATTTGTTGGTTTTAAGTTTTTTAATTTATGCATACAGCCTTTTACAACTGTATTTTAATGTTGGCAAAATAATGTCTGATGTTTAAACTCTTCCTTTTAATGTCTATATAGAAGCTGAAGGTCCAAGCCCCTCTCATTTAGTTGTCCTTTGTCGTGGACGAGCATTTGTGTTTGATACCTTGCTTGACAATCAAATCCTCACACCGCCAGAGCTTCTCAGGTGCTTATTTGCAGTTTCTCTTTAAACCACATTTGCTTAACTGATGTGTTATAGATTATCCTTATTTAACATTCATAATGTGCGCACATTGAACTATATCTCCAGGAAATTTTACGTAGGTAATGAATGCTTCAGGGAAGATTATTACTGCATAACTAATAAGCAACAATACTTGAGTATCTGCTGTGATTTTATTAAAAATATATATTATGGAGATTAACTATTTTGTAGCCTACGATTTAACAAGACAAGGCATCACATATCTCTGGAATTAAGTACATTTGTCTTTCGAGGTTTTGTTTTTAATTTGCGATTCAGTGGTAGCATTCTTTCCCTGACTTTCTAGGTTGCGGGAACAAGTTCCTGGGATTCAAGCATAATTCGGATTGATTGACAATGCAGGAAGCAGGATGTGCTGCACAGATGGTGTACTGTCTTGGATTAAGTGTTAAAATGAAGTTCTAACTTTTTTTCAGATAGAATCAAATATGTACCTGTTTTTGTGTGACAGAATTATAATCTTTTGACCAAATCAGCATGAAGTAATGAACATTATACTGAGAGCTTTGCAATTTACTGATTTAGATTTAGCTTTCTTGCTGTGAGCAGACATTTTATTTGTTTAAAAATTCTGCAGAAAAATTTAGTTATTTGAAAAATCCACTATATATCCTGGTCGATTAATATGTATTTGATACACGCTTAGATCAAAGTACTTGTGCCATCTAACATTTTCAATTAATCAAAAAAAAGGCAGCATCTCTGGATCCAGAGATGCTACCTGTCCCGCTGAGTTACTCCAGCATTTTGTGTCTATCTTCGATGTAAACTAACATCTGCAGTTCCTTCCTACACATTTTCAATTAATAGTTGACCTTGGGTTTAGCTTCCAGTTAAGCGCTCATCCTTGTGTTCAAATCTATATGGTTGCCACTCCTTGCTTCCTTCTTCCAAAACCATACCCTCAGATACCTCTGGTCTTCTGGCTCCTTAAGCATGCCAAATGTAGTCCTCCTACCACTGGTGCCCATGGTTTCAACTTCCAAAGCTCTACGTTTTAAATATATTCTCAAAGATTCTCACTGTCTCTAACCTTCTTTAAGGCCATCTTGAATACCTAGCTCTTTGGTTATCTCTTTGATGCATCAGTTTTTAGTTTACTTGTTCTTTTTTTGAATTCTTCTTGGTATTAATCCTGTGAAACCTTTCAAAATGTGTTTGATTTGCACAGAATGCCACATGGGAGAAGCTGGCAGGATTGTTGTGAATTTGCAACTTTCAGATTTTTAACTGATGTACAAAGCCAATGAAATCAGTGTGGAGCATCTTCACATGAATGACCAAAGCTATTTCGGTTTCCTTTGCATATTGTGTAAAATATATCAGCTTTGGACTTTGGACTTTCTGGCCTGCCAGCATCAATATCCATCCTTCTCCTCCTTCCGTCTGAAGAAGGGTTTCGGCCCGAAACGTCGCCTATTTCCTTCGCTCCATAGATGCTGCTGCACCCGCTGAGTTTCTCCAGCATTTTTGTGTACCTTCCATCCTTCTCTTAGTTGTTTTAACAGGAAACCATGGCTTCTCATAAACTAGTCCTTTTTATCTTGCTATTCTTTCTTCCATTATGAAGTAATACTTCCACCCTCAGCATTTCCCTGTGGTAGTGCTGGTCAAAAACAATGCTGGCAAAATAACTAAATTTTGCTCAAACTTCAATGGCACAGTATTGATCAGTCTTCTACACTTCACAATTTATTTCTTTATAATTATTACATTGGCAGCTAACATTTTTCAAATATTTAATTGGGCTAAGTGCTGAAAGTTGTATATGGTAACATAATTATTTATGATAACTATTAGATCTCTAGTTCATTTTCGTCTGTTCATTTAGACAACTCACATATATCAGGGAATGCTGTAACAATGAAGCAGAAGGGCCAGGTGTGTCAGCATTAACTGCTGAGGACAGAACACGGTGGGCAAAGGTTTGTGCGCTACAATGCTGAGAACTATATTCTGCCTCAGTATCTTTCCCTTTGATCCACATGTTGTACTTGAATTTGGCTTGATTGTATTTATGTATAGTATTATCTAATTTAATTGAACCATGCAATGGATGTAGCAGAAAGGGATAATTATTTATACTAACAAGCAGGTAACCCCAATACACATAGATAAATGCTTACTTTCTGTCATGAAGGATTCTTAAGCTTATTGTAAAAATAAACTGTTCTATTTCTAATGGTTTTCATTTTAACATTTTGTTATAGACACGGGAACATCTAATTAGCCTGGATCCCAAAAATGTGGCTATCTTGGACCAAATTCAGAGCTCATTGTTTATACTATCATTGGATGATGCTAGCCCCCATGCAACACCGGATGATTACTCTGAAGTGAGAAGATAAACATCAATTATTGATTACAAAGTTATGTTTGCTTTGGGATTTTGTTGAATAAAACTTTAAATTAAAACAAAAATAAAAGATTAAAAAATGGGGATTAAGTTTAAAAGAAGCAGAAATGTTGCACTCACTCAGCATGTTGGGCATCTGTGGAAAGAGAAACAGAGTTAACATTTGAGACTTTCCATCAGAACTGGGAAAGAAAGAAACTTTATTTTAAGTAGCAGATAAAGTTGAGAAGAGATAAATAGATAAAGGGGTAGGGTGAGAGCAAATAATTTAATGTAGCAGTTAGTATGAAATAATGCTTCTTTGCCTGTGTAATGTGTTGCTAATAGCAAGACATTTTAGGACATGTCCAGCAGGTCAGACTATTACTAAAGATGGGAGAAAAAAAAAACTGGGCCAAAATTTACAGAAATGATACAAACAAAAAGAAAGAGTAAGTTGAAGAATTCTATATTTGGTCCTGAATACTAAATCTTGTCCGGACGATGTTGTTCCTCAAGCGTGTGCTGGGCATTGTTGTAATAAACGCTTGGCGGCACGGTGGCGCAGAGTTGGAGTTGCTGCCTTACAGCGAATGCAGCGCCGGAGACCCAGACCCTGACTATGGGTGCTGCCTGTATGGAGTTTGTACGTTCTTCCCGTGTCCTGCGTGGGTTTTCTCCGAGATCTTCAGTTTCCCCCCACACTCCAAAGACATACAGGTTAATTGGCTTGGTAAATGTAAAAAAAATGTCCCTAGTGGGTCTAGGATAGTGTTAATGTGCGGGGATCAGTGGTCGGCACGGACCCGGTGGGCCGAAAGGGCCTGTTTCTACGCTGTATCACTAAACTAAAGTTGGAGGCCACAAATAGATAAGTTGCAATGGGATGGTGAATTAAAGTAGGCAGCTCATCCTGACCTGTCTGGCTGCGGCATCCTGCTCTCTCTTTCTTTCCGACTTAGTAGATGATATTTGGATATTAAACAAAATCATAACTAAGCAGCCCTTAATCCATTTTAGTTTATTTTTACTTTTTGTAGGCATGTTTATCAGCCCTAACTGGAAATCCAACTGTACGATGGGGTGACAAGTCGTATAATTGTCTCAGTTACTCCAATGGAACGCTTGGTTCAAATTGTGATGTAAGTGAGGCGAAGAAAAAATGTTATATCTGCAAAAGCAGTTACTACACATAAAATAATCTCAATGCATGAACTGGATGGTCAATTAATTTGGTGAATTGGTTCAGAGAGTAATGTTGAACAGGAGTGGAAGAAGATTTCTTGCTCAACTTTACTCCTTGGGCCTTGGTTTGTATCTTGCTCTCTCTGATAATGCACCACTGCTTTTAAAAAGAGAATTGGCCCTCTGGGAATGTGTTCTACCAGAAATGCTTGTTTTAAATTTTGTCACACTGATGTAACACTAAACCTCTTCAGTTTAATATTTTCAATTTAATACCGAGAAACGTGAGGTGTTGCATTTTGGGAAGTCTTAACATTAGCAGGACTTACACAGTGAATGGTAGGGCTCTGGGGAGTGTTGTACAGCAGAAGGATCTAGGAGTGCAGGTGCATGGTACCTTGAAGGTCGAGTCGCAGGTCGATAAGGTGGTCAAAAAGGCTTTTGGTACATTGGCCTTCATCAATCACAGTATTGAGTATAGAAGTTGGGAGGTCATGTTGCAGTTGCATAAGATGTTGGTGAAAGACTACATTCTGTTCCTGGCACCATGTTATAGGAAATATGTTGTCAAGCTGCAAATGGTAGAGGCGATTTATGAGGATGTTGCTAGGTCTAGAGTAGGTATGTTGCAAAGCCTACCTGAAGCGTCGCTGAAAATCTGTCGCTGCGGGTGTGCGCGATTTTGGCGCCGTTTAGAGGGGGGCGGGTTTAAAACGCAATTTTCTCTAGGCTGTTCAAATCGAAGATGTTCAGCCTAGTTAATTATTAACGAAAAATCGCTGAAAGACCCCGTCGCAAAAGCTATTATTAGTTTTAAAGGCCTCGTATAATAGTTATAGTAGTTTAAAAATCAATCTCTAAACCCGCGACCACCGGCAGCTGTCAGGGTCTCATAGAGCAAATAACTGAAGGTATGCTGCTTATTTTTACATTAAAAAGGGCTTCTTAAGATCCCTTTATACAAAGTTTAATATTGCGAGTAGCTCATTTTGGGCCCATTATATCCCGCAGTATTTTTCTGGGCATTTGAGGGCACAAATCTACCGCAATGTGAACGTTCTAAACCAGCGCGTTCACAGGATCCCACTAGAAAGCTGATTTAAAATGGACTTTAATTTACAGCAATTAAACACTAAATTCCTTCCATTTGGCCTATAAATTAATGTAAATGAGATTTAAAAATCATGTTTTATTGTGAATTATTTATGAATATTATTTGGACACTTAGGCTATTTAAAAATGTTAATCATTTATTAAGAAATGGATAGATGTTTAGATCTAGTAATTGAAGTTTGAAATTAGCTATACTTGGGTAACTAACTAATTATATGCTTTAATTTCAGGTCATCCAAGTAAGATTATTTTATATTTGTTTCAGAATGGTTCAATCTACGATAACTGAAAATTTCATTCAGTTCTCTTAATTTTTAAGAAGGTTATGGGCTTTTGACTGCACACGATCACAGCTTTTTTGTTATGTCCATAGAAAATCAATAGGGAACAAGATGCTAATTTCCGAGTATGAAAATGGCCATAACTTTTTAAATACTTGAGATATGAAAGTGAATTAGGTGTCAAATTAAACTTCTTTTTACGCTTTATCTGATGGGATAAATTACAGACTTGATTTTTTAAATCTCAAAATTTTGTAACATTGCTATCTAGAGGGTCTGAGCTATAGGGATAAGTTGAGTAGGCTGGGACTATTCCCTGGAGCACAGGAGAATGAGGGGTGATCTTATAAAGGTGTATAAAATCAAGAGAGGAATAGATCGGGTAGAGTAGGTGAATCAAGGACCAGAGGACATAGGTTTAAGGTGAAGGGGAAAATATTTATTAGGAATCTGAGGGATGCCATTTTCACACAAAGGGTGGTAGGTGTATGGAACAAGCTGCAAAAGGAGGTAGTTGATGCTTGGACTATCCCAACGTTTAAGAAGCAGTTAGACAGGTACATGTATAGGACGGGTTTGGAGAGATATGGACTAAATACAGGCAGATGGGACTACTGTAGCTGGGTCATGTTGGCCGGTGTGGGCAAGTTGGGCCGAAGGGCCGGGTTCCACACTAATCCATATATATTCCAGCACTGTTTGTCCATCTGATAATCTTAATATAATGCAAATTTAGAGTAATTAGTTTAATTGTTAGCAGTACTACCTTATTAGTGCCTGTTTTAACATATGATTTTTTGATTTTATGTTGCCCCAGCATTCTCCATATGATGCAATGGTCATGGTTTCCTTGTGTTATTATGTTGATCAAACTCTGAAGTTAGACGAAGGCAAATGGAAGGTATGTGTCAAATGTACGCAAGGGCACCACGGTTGCATTCATCTCGGCATGCATGCTTCTATTGAACTGAATTTTATCTGACCTTATCTCTTAACAACTAAAGAACCATTTTTCTTTCAATTAATTTCTTCAGGTTTACATGATATAAAATTAAGTTTAATTATTATGTGTATATCACATAAATAATTCAAATTACATGTCATCCAATTTGAAGTTTGAACTAATTTTTATGAGACGTAAGCTATTCCTAGGAAGTATTTTCTCAGCATTTCATTGATTTGATATCTTTTAATTATGTGCAAGAGAAATTACATTTCTTCACCACGGAAACAATTTTCCATCCTCTCAATGCCTTAGATACTTTATTACATTCTAACAAACAGAGCTTCACACTTTGTTAACAATAATGGAGCACTAGAATTCTGCTCGATCCACCAGGGGGTTGCAATGGAATGTCGATTACCATTTTGCTATTGAGCTACCCATCTGCTGGGAGCAACTCACAGGGCATGTTTTCAAACTTTGATTGGGGCCATTTAGGTGAATGGTCCAAGGCTTATTCCCAGAAATCAGGATGGTCAATAAACACAGGCCTAATCAGGCTCTGCTCAGATCATTGGGGAGGAGGAATCAGGCAATGGTAGGGTGGATGGGAGGGCAAGAGAACTGGCTTGCCCTGTCTTGTGATGGGTTTTTTTTTGGGGTGGAAGTTCAAGAGAAAGAGGCAGCAGTGTATGGAGTCTGAAGCCTCAACTGGGAGCTTCAGAGTGCACTGGTTCATTGAAAATATAGATTCATATACAGTACAATAGGTACAGTAGGCCATTCGGCCCTTCGATATGGCCATTCAATGTGATCATGGCTGATCATCCACAATCAGTACCCCGTTCCTGCCTTCTCCCCATACCCCTTGATTCCGCTAGCACTAAGAGCTCTCTCTAACTCTCTTTTGAATGCATCCAGTGAATCGGCCTCCACTGCCTTCTGAGGCAGATAATTCCACAAATTCCCAACTCTCTTTGTGTGAAAAGGTTTTTCCTCATCTCAGTTCTAAATGGCCTACCCCTTATTCTTAAATGGTGGCCCCTGGTTCTGGACTCCACCGACATCGGGAACATATTCCCTGCATCTAGTTTGTCCAATCCCTTAATAATTGTATATGTTTCATTCAGATTGTATTGTATTGTATTGTATTCAAATTTATTGTCATTGTCTCAATTAGAGACAACGAAATGAATTTTCCTTACAGGCAGTATCATAAAAATAAATAAATAATAAATAATAAAACATGTTAAAAATAAAATTGAATTAAAAAAAGAAGAATAGCACAAACACAGAAAGTCCACGACACAACATAACACAGTGGCACCAAGGTGAGGAAGGCACCATAGTCCAGCCAGCCTCCCCTCCGATCTTCCCAGATGTTTATCCGTGGTCTGGGCCTTCCGAGCACCCGCAGTCGCCGCACCGGGTGGCCCGATGTTCAGGCCCTCACTGGTGGAACGCCGACGCCGATCCCCGACGGTGAACATCCTCCTCCTCAGTGGCCCGGACCTCCTGATCAGCCGCCTCCCGCAGCCGGAGTCCGCAGCTCCCGAGTCCGCAGGCCGAGCCGGGCGGAGTCGCAGGACCCCGCGCTGTCCATCAGCGCCGCCCGCGTTGGGAGCTCCGCAAACCGCAGCTCCAGGATGTCGGTGCCGCAGGCCCAGCACTCCGGGCTCCAGACGGCGATCCCCGGTAAGGCATCACCAGCCCCGCGATGTTACAGCGCTGTCCCGCCGCTGCTGGAGCTCTGGTCGATCCCGGCAGGAAAGGCCGCGCCAATCCAGTAGGTAGGCCGCTGGGGGGGTGAGGACGCGACTCGAATAATAGTCGCGTCATCTCCAGGAAGCGACCGAAGGACGGTATCCCCCTTACCGTGCCCTCTTCCCCCACATAAAGACATTTAAAAAAACATAAAAACACACTTTAACATAACTAAAAAAACAAAAAGATACCGGGCTAAAGGTGGAGGCTGCTGGCACCAGCGCCACCGGAAGTACAATACTCATCCTTCTAAATTCCAGAGTATACAAGCCCAGCCGCTCCATTCTATCAATATATGACAGTTCTGCCATCCTGGGAATTAACCTCGTGAGCCTACGCTGCATTCCCTCAATACCAAGAATGTCCTTCCTCAAATTAGGAGACCAAAACTGTAAACAAAATACTCCAGGTGTGGTCTCACCAAGGCGCTGTACAACTGCAGAAGGACCTCTTTGCTCCTATATTCCTTTCGTTATGAAGGCCAACATGCCATTATCTTTCTTCATTGCCTGCTGTATCTGCTGTACCTGCATGCTTACTTTCAGTGACTGATGTACAAGGACACCCAGGTCTCGTTGTACTTCCCCTTTTCTTAACCTGACACCATTCAGATAATAATCTGCCTTCCTGTTCTTGCTTAACTTCACATTTATCCACATTATACTGCATCTGCCATGCATCTGCCCACTCACCCAACCTGTCCAAGTCACTCTGCATGCTCATAGCATTTCTTCACAGTTCACACTGCCACCCAGCATTGTGTCATCTGCGAATTTGCTAGTGTTACTATTAATTACTTACTGTCTATTATGCCTCTTGGCATGTAGGGCAGCAACGAAGGTCCTCCACTCCTGCATGCCCAGTAGTGTTGATTCCTTCAGTTGCTGTATCCGTAACATATTTGTTTTACGAGACAGGGTTGTTAGACCTGTGCTCAACCCCCAACCTGGAGGACCAGTGGATCGCTCTTCGTCTCGCCTCCACCCTTCGATCTGTCCAGCATGGGAGACCCTAACAGGAGACGAATCTCCCGCTGGCATAGCTCTAGGGATCACTGAGACACACAAGCTCCCTGACCACAACAAGGTTGCAATCCAACGGGGAGGTTACTTTTAATAAATCATTAATGTATATTGTAAATAGCTGTGTTCCCAGCGCCGAGCCTTGCGGCACCCCACTAGTCATTGCCTGCCATTCTGAAAGTGACCCGTTAATCCCTACTCTTAGTTTTCTGTCTGCCAACCAATTTTCTATCCATGTCAATACCCTACCCCCAATACCGTGCCCTATTTTCTTTTCCCACTAATCTCCTGTGTGGGGCCAAAGGATTTCTGAAAGTCCAGGTACACTACATCCACTGGCTCTCCCTTGTCCATTTTACTTATTAAATCCACAAAAAATTCCAGAAGATTAGTCAAGCATGATTTCCCCATCGTAAATCCATGCTGACTTTGACCGATCCTGTTACTGCTATCCAAATGCGCCGCTATTACATCTTTGATAATCGACTCCAGCATCTTCCCCAACACCGATGTCAGGCTAACTGGTCCATAATTTTCTGCTTTCTCTCTCACTCCTTTCTTGAAACGTGGGATAACATTAGCTACCCTCCAATCCCCAGGAACTGATCCAGAATTCAAGATTCAAAAGATTCAAGAGTGTTTATTGTCATGTGTCCCAGATAGGACAATGAAATTCTTGCTTTGCTTCAGCACAACAGAATATAAAAGGCATGATTACAGAACAGATCATTGTGTCCATATACCATTATATAAATATATACACACATGAATGAATAAAACAGATAAAGTGCAAATAAACAGAAAATGGGCTATTAATATTCAGAGTTTTGTTTGAGTTGAGTTTAATAGCCTGTTGGCTGTGGGGAAGAAGCTGTTTCTGAACCTGGACGTCTATAGAACATTGGAAAATGATCACCAATGCATCCACAATTTCTGGAGCCACTTCCTTGCAGACCATCAGGCCTTGTGGATTTATCAGCCTTCAGTCCCAACACCATTTCCTGACTAATGCGAATTTCCTTCAGTCCCTCCGTCACCCTAGGTCCTCTGTCCACGAGTACATCTGGGAGTGTTTGTGTCTTCCTTAGTGAAGACAAAACAGAACCAAAGTACCTGTTCAACTCGTCTGCCATTTCCTTGTTACCCATAATAAATCCACCTGTTTCTGTCTTCAAGGGACCCACAGTTGTCTTAACCCTAATTCTTTCCTCTTCACATACCTAACAAAGCTTTTACTATCCTCCTTTATGTTCTTGGCTTGCTTACCCTCATACTTCATCTTTTCTCACCGTATTGCCTTTTTAGTTACCTTCTGTTGATCTTTAAAAGTTTCCCAATCCTCTGGCTTCCCACTCATCTTTGCTATGTTATACGTGTTCTCTTTTATTTTTATACTGTCCTTGACTTCCCTTGTCTGCCACGGTCGCCTCTTACTCCCCTTAGAATCTTTCTTCCTCTTTGGAATGAAATGACCCTATATCTTCTGGATTATTCCCAGAAAAAGTTGTCATTGTTGTTCCACCGTCATCCCTGCCAACCAATTTTTTATCCATATCAATACCCTGCCCCCCACACCTGTCAACCAATTTTCCAGTCAACTTTGGCCAGCTACTCTCTCATGCTAACATGGTCCCCTTTGTTCAACTGCAATACTGACACTTACGATTTTACCTTCTCCCTCTCAAATGGCAGATTTAAATTTATGTTATGGTCACTACCTCCGAATGGTTTCTTTACCTTGAGTTCCCTTATCAAATCCGGTTTATTACACAACACTAAATCCAGAATTGCCTTCTCCCTGATAGGCTCCAGTACTCCGAGGCACTTTATAAACTCTCTTTCTTGTACCAACCTGAACTTCCCAGTCTACCTGCATGTTAAAATCTCCCATAACCACCATAGCATTACCTTTGTTAAATGCTAATTTTAACTGCTGATGCAACTTGCACCCTATCTCCAGGCTACTGTTTGGGGGCCTGTAGATAACTCCCATTAGGGTCTTTTTACCCATACAATTTGTCAGTTCTATCCACAATGACTCTACATCTTCTGATTCTATGTCACCCCTTGCAAGGGACTGACCAACAGAGCCACCCCACCCCCTCTGCCCACCTGTGTCTTTTCGATTGGACGTATACCCATGAATATTCAGTTCCCAGCTCCGATCCTCTTGCAGCCATGTCTCTAGAATTCCTACAACATCATACAACAACTATATCTAACTGAGCCTCAAGCTCATCCACTTTATTTCTTATACCGTGCATTCATATATAACACTTTTAATTCTGTATTCACCTCTCCTCTCATACCGGTTCCTATTTCACCTGACCTTACTCTCTTATCCCATCATGAATTTTCCGTCCCATTAATTTGGGCGTCTTTCGGAACTTTTCCTGTACTTTCTTACCCTTTACCTCCATCCTCATACTCCCAATTTGTCAACTCCCCCCCCCCCCCCTGTTATTTAGTGGATGATAGTGGCCTGGTTCTAGGAGGTTTGGGGGCTGTGATGGGAAGATCTCGAGGCTTATACTCCTCATTTACTACTCAAAGTGGCTCAACTGTCATGTTAACTTCCTTTCAAAAATGATAGCCTTCTTAGAAGAGTAAATTAATGCAAGTTATTTGGGATGCTAAATAATGTTTGCTTTGGATCATGTAGAATTAATTTTTACTCGAGGTACTTTACAAGTTCCATTAGCTCAAAATGAATTGCCAATAATTGTTTTATTGAATAAGCACTTAACACAATATTCTGGCTGAATATTTGAAACTTTACTAAATTGTTTGAATTGTCTATACTATTGATAATAGCTGGTTGAAAACAGAGCACAGAGAGTTTTGGTCAATTATTATCATTGATGGTATTTTTGGAAATAATCTATCGGGGGAAATAAAGCCTTGGTCTGATAATTAATAATAATGCACAGAAGCGGATCCTTTGGCCACTGAGACCGTGCTGAACAATCCTGCAATAATCCAATTTTCCTTTAATTCACCCCCCCCCCCCCCCCCCCCCCCCCAGAGTCATCCGCTCGCCGGCAATTTACATTGGTCAATTAACTTATGAACCTCAATGTCTGGGATGTGGGAGGAAACTGGAGCACTGGGGGGTGGAAAACCCACGCGGTATATATTACCACCACAAACTGGTCAGGATTTCTCCTGGGCTGCTGGCATTGTGGAGAGGCAACTCCACCAACTGCACCACTGTGCCCGTCAATGTTTGTTAGTGTCGTATTATGTCAGTTCTAAACCAGTTACGGTTTAAAAATCTACTGCCTTCTGATTTAAAGACAAAATATGGCATTGCAAATCTTTTTCTCAGGGATCGACTGCAGTGCGTGACCTGTCTTTACCAAACGAGATGGTTTTTGTGTTGGATCAATCGATTCTAAATGATATAGAGAATGCTAAACAGCAGTATTACAAGCAGGTACAGTTCATTTCTTAATCCCCATCAGCACACAGTTTTAAGATGCATAAGGGGCAATATGGTGAATTACATATCATCATGCATCACAAGTAGAAGGTTAGCTTACATCCATACGATTAGCCTCACTGGTATTCAGTAATTCAGCAGTGGTATCAATTAATCCTTGGGTTCATATTCGTCCTTTCCCTGTGATTTTGATTTCTACAAACCTGCAACTCCTCAAATTGTGGTCCACTTTCATTGTTCCATGTTTGTTGGCTGTACTTCCAGTTTTTAACTCCTGGAAATGTTCCTCACAATTCTTCATGATCCTGCCTTTCCCTTCGCCTATATGTCTTCTTGCTTGTAGACATGAAATTTGTGATGCAGCTGATCTAAAGGTAGAAAGTACACAAAATATCTTTGGGTGACCTTCCACTTTTCTTAGGTTGTTTTCCAGCAGATGTCTGTTCAAAGGATATCTGGACTTTAGTGATATTTTCCAGCGGGTAAAACTACAAATTGCATTGAAGAATTCCCTCGTGCAGCAAACCAAGAAGGATAAAACACGTTTTAATTAATATTAAAAAATATTACTGAATGCAAAATGAACACATTTTGGTAGAAATGGAAAATTCATCAATCTGTAAAAATTGATCATGAAATTGACAATCCATATATATTACTGCAATAGTGATGAAGAATTTAATGTGCACTAATTATGCCTTGTATATATTTTTTAAATCCTCTGCTCGTTTTGCATCAAGACAAAATATTTTGGTGGTATTTTACAACAGTTAGTAAACACGTGATTTTTTTAATCAATTGACCACACTGAAGAAGGCTACAACATAGCATACATAAACTTTGACGATGTACAGAGTCACTGACAGCAGCTTCGAAATTAAAGAAGGCATGCTCAGAAATTCTGATGTTACGACAAGATTCAGCAAACAAATGTGGAACACCGATGATTTTGCTTTCAATGTGTTTGCAAAATCTAAACCAAAATTTCTCTGGCTGAGTGTCAAATTTGTTTGAAAATAGTTTTGTGAAGGAATTTTTGATTTTTTGTACTACGCTGAAGATGCACATTAATGCATTGTATGTTCTGGTGTTGGTGTAATGTGAGTTAATTGGTTGCCATTAGCTATTTCCTTCTATTGACCCTGCTTGGAAAAAAAATGCCATTTTATTTTTGCAAAATGTGGAAAATTTAGTTAATGCATAAAGAATGTACTAATTCAGCTCTATTGAGCAATGGAACGTCCAATAGAGCACAGCAACTGCACTCAAAGCCCATTTCCCTTATAAAACATATCGTAATTTTGTGGCAGGAGATCTATTGTGTTTCCAGATTTGAATGCCAACTGATGTCTTCACATTAGAATATTTATTTATGGCTGTGATGGTGTACTTTAATTAAAGAATAATTAGATTGATTGAAAGTACACTTGATTTTAATCCCCTAAATCCAGTCCAGATTAAAGCCATGGCTGTTTGCTGACTTTGTGAAAGGCTTTTGGTCAGTCTCCATCCAATTTTACTTGGGTGTGAATTATAATGTTGAGCAGAGTATTATTGTCAATCTGGATGAGCAAAATCTTGCCTGGGAATAATGCTTTGTGCGTTAGATCATTCAGCATTTAGAATAATGTTTTGTATTCTCTGGCATTGGTTTCCCCCGAATCGAGATGAGGGTAGTTTAGAACAAAAATAGGCATGGGAATGTGGTAGCATATTGGTTCAATTACTGATGAAGTATCTGGGAGCCTGGATTATTGTTCCAGGGGCATGAGTTTGAATCCCACCATGGCACACTGAGATGTTTTAATTGAAATAAAGCCATGGTTTGAAAAAATTGACAGTATTAGTAATTATAACCATGAAACTACATTTAAAAACAATATCATTGAAGCCCATGGGTTTTGCAAAGATCATTCAAGGAAGGAATTCTGATATCCCCTACTTGATCTAGTCTTTACATGATTTCAGCTGCACCAATATACTCAATCGTTCCCTGAAATGAACAAGGGGACAATTGGGAATCAACATTAAATTCACTGATACAATCATACAGTGTGGAAACAGGCTCTTCGGCCCAACTTGCCCATACCGACCAACATGCTCCATCTACACTAGTCCCACCTGCCCGCATTTGGCCCATATCTTTCTAAACCTTTCTTATCCATCTACCCATCCTAATGTCTATTAAATGCTGTGATAGTACCTGCCTTAACTATCCATGTACCTGCCTAAATATATTCTAAACATTGTGATAGTACTGTCTTCACTACATCCTCCTCTGGCAGCTCCTACTGTACACCCACAAACATTTGTGTAAAAAAAAAGTTGTCCTTCAGGTTACTATTGAATTTTTCACCCCCCTCACCTTGAAATATGGTTCTTGATTCCTCTACTTTGGGTGAAAGACTGGGCATTTACCCTATTATATTCCCTTCATGATCTTATACATCTCTATAATATCACCATTCATCCTCCTGCACTCCAAGGAATAAAGCCCTAACCTGCTCAAACTCTCCCTATATCTTGGGCCTGGGAGTCCTGGCGATATCCTGGTAATTCTTCTCTGCGCCTTTTCCAACTTGACAACATCACAACAGACACTTGCTTCTTATGAATAAAATAGATCAAATTATTCTGATCCAATTCCCTGTTGAATAAAATAATAATGGTGAGGTGCATTGCAGTTGTTGTGGTACTAGTGGAGAAAGAATTGACACATACAGATTTGGAGTCCAAAAGTGAAGTTATTTGCCATTATAAAGTTAAATAGTGTCAATTGATATTGATAGTAGTTTATTTTTACGGGTTATTTGTAACTTTTATTTGGCTTTGCAGGCATCAGATGTCCAAATTGTCAGTTATGCCTTCACTGGATTTGGCAAATCTCTGATCAAAGATAGAAAGCTTCATCCAGACATATTTGTACAACTTGCTCTTCAGTTGGCCTACTATAGGTTTCATGGACGGTAAGCAATATGACCTTAGATCAAATATTGTACTTATTCCACAATCCTCACTTTTACTGCACAGCATTTACTCATTGTATTGAAACAAAAACACAATATAAATGCCTATTTATTTATTTATTTATTTATTTATATAATTCTTTATTTCGAACTGAATAAAAGAATAAAAAGCAAGGGTGAAACAGCATTCAAAAAACAAAACAAGAATATTTATAAAGTGTTATAAACAATATTTATAAATAAATGAAATTGTATGTGTCCGAAAAGGAGCAGGAAGAAGCCAAAGCTTATTAATTCCCACCCCTTATTCAACTGCTTATAATTATATTATACAAATGTAGCAGCTATATGTACACCACATGTACACTAGCAGCTATATGTACATATGGTGTACATATAGCTGCTACATTTACATTTATACACTAATCAAATATTTACAAAGCCATACAAAAAGAGAGGAAAAAAGAAAAAATCCTCATATACTATACAGTATCTCTTAGTCATATATACAACCCATCACCCTATAATCACCATTCCCAATACAATCAGTATAACAAATATCCCACTCACAAACACCTATCCTTATCCCAATATCCTTTAAAAAAAGTGTTTTGGTACATCTTTTTAAACTGAATTATGTTTGTGCTATGTTTTATCTCCTGTTCTAGATCATTCCACAAATTCACCCCACAGATTGCTATGCACATACTTTTAAGAGTTGTTCTGACATTGAGTTTTTTCAAATTATGTTCCCCTGTTTATTATGTTTATGTTTAATATTACGTTTAATATTAATGTGAAATATATGATGTTAAGTGTAAAGAATCCATATTATTTTGCTCTTGCCGTTATCTGTTTATTCATACAGACGCTCTGTGGCATGTTGTTTCCAGCTCCAATTCCATCAGTTTAGCACAAAATATACGTTGATGCATTACTGCAAAATTGAATGGGAGCTGTCTTAATATGACTGCAAATAATACATTGCATATCATTTCTTCACAGGCCTGGCTCCTGTTATGAAACTGCAACAACAAGGCGATTTTACCATGGTCGAACCGAGACAATGAGATCCTGTACAGTTGAGGCAGTGGAATGGTGCCGAGCAATGCTGGATCCAGCAGTGTCTGTGGGTGTTTAATATAACTATATTATGTCATTTTGTATCACGCTTGCAAACTTTGAAAGCTTGTTAAATTAGAAACATAGAAAATAGGTGCAGGAGGAGGCCATTCGGCCCTTAGATGATCTATCCAAACTGAGTTACGACAACATTTGATTGCAGAAACTTTAATGCAATGCCATATGTTAGGCTGGATCATCCAACTGGAAGTCTGTCCATGACTTGCCCACAGTTTGCAGCCAACATTACCTGCTCATAGACCAACGATCAGCTGGCAGACTCGGCATAATTCGAGACTCGACAGTCTGTCAGGAAAGTCACATGAGCAGCCCTCTCTCCCTCATGCTAAGGATCTAATGTCCTTTGTTTTACATGTAAATGTCATGGAGACCATTGCTGATGTTTCTTGGCTGTATGTTTTTGGGGTGGGGAGCGACCACATAACCACATTAATCTTGTTAAAAAGCTGATAAACATGGGATTTCCATGGCAATTATAAGAACATAAGAAAGGCCATTCAAACCTGTTCTAAAAATCAATAAGATCATAGTTGGATCCAGTCTTGGCTTCAAAACTACTTTTATACATTTCCATTGACTCTTCACTTCCTTGTAGTTCAAATATCTGTCAGTCTCTACCTTGAATATGTCTCTACCTTGAACAGATAATTTGGATCTGTCTTCACTAAGGAGGAAACAAACAATATTCCTGATATAGAAGTGGCCAGAGGATCTGGGGATCTGGACGGAGGAACTGAAGGAAATCCACATTAGGCAGGAAATGGTGTTGGATAGACTGATGGGACTGAATGCTGATATATCCCCAGGGCCTAATTGTCTGCATTCCAGGGTACTTAAAGAAGTGGCTCTAGAAATCGTGGATGCATTGGTGATAATTTGCCAATCTTCTATAGACTCAGGATCAGTTCCTGTGGATTGGAGGGTAGCTAATGTTATCCCACTTTTTAAGGAAGGCGGGAGAGAGAAGCCACGGAATTATAGACCAGTTAGCCTGACATCGGTGGTGGGGAAGATGTTGGAGTCAATTATAAAAGATGAGATAGCCGAACATTTGGATAGCAGTAACAGGATCGGTCCGAGTCAGCATGGATTTACAAAGGGGAAATCGTGCTTGACTAATCTTCTGGAATTTTTTGAGGATGTAACTAGGAAAATGGACAAGGGGGAGCCAGTGGATGTAGTGTACCTGGACTTTCAGAAAGCATTTGATAAGGTCCCACATAGGAGATTAGTGGGCAAAATTAGGGCACATGGTATTGGGGGTAGAGTGCTGACATGGATAGAGAAGTGGTTGGCAGACAGGAAACAAAGAGTAGGGATTAACGGGTCACTTTCAGAATGGCAGGCAGTGACTAGTGGGGTACCACAAGGCTCGATGCTGGGACCGCAGCTATTTACAATATCAATGATTTGAATGAAGGGATTCAAAGTAAAAATAGCAATTTTGCAGATGACACAAAGCTGGGTGGCAGTGTGAACTGTGAGGAGGATGCTATGAGAATGCAGGGTGACTTGGACAGGTTGGGGGAGTGGGCAGATGCATGGCAGATGAAGTTTGATGCGGATAAATGTGAGGTTATCCACTTTGGTAGCAAAAACAGTAAGGCAGATTACTATCTAAATGGCGTCAAGTTGGGAAAAGGGGAAGTATAACGGGATCTGGGGGGTCCTTGTGCATCAGTCTATGAAAGTAAGCATGCAGGTACAGCAGGCAGTGAAGAAAGCGAATGGCATGTTGGCCTTTATAACAAGAGGAATCAAATATAGGAGGAAGGAGGTCCTTCTGCAGTTGTACAGAGCCCTAGTGAGTCCACACCTGGAGTATTGTGGTGCAGTTTTGGTCCCCTAATTTGAGGAAGGACATTCTTGCTATTGAGGGAGTGCAGCGTAGGTTTACAAGGTTAATTACTGGGATGGCGGGACTGTCATATGCTGAGAGAATGGAGCAGCTGGGCTTGTACACTCTGGAGTTTAGAAGGCTGAGAGGGGATCTCATTGAAACATATAAGATTGTTAAGGGTTTGGACACGCTAGAGGCAGGAAACATGTTCCTGATGTTGGGGAAGTCCAGAACCAGGGGCCACAGTTTAAGAATAAGGAGTAAGCCATTTAGAACAGAGATGAGGAAACACTTTTTCTCACAGAGTTGTGAGCCTGTGGAATTCTCTATCTCAGAGGGCGGTGGAGGCAGGTTCTCTGGATGCTTTCAAGAGAGAACTAGATAAGGCTCTTAAAAATAGCAGAGTCAGGGGATAAGGGGAGAAGGCAGGATAGGGGTACTGATTGGGGATGATCAGCCATGATCACATTGAAAGGTGGTGCTGGCTCGAAGGGCAGAATGGCCTACTCCTGCACCTATTGTCTATTGTTTAATGATTCTGGCTCCATGGATCTTAGCATTAGAAAATCAGTGACCCTTTACCTTGAAGCATGTACCTTAAAGTTAGATTTAGCTCTTGGGGCTAAAGGAATCAAGGGATATGGGGAAAAAGCCGGAACGGGATACTGATTTTAGATGATCAGCCATGATCATATTGGATGGCGGGTGGTGGCTCGAAGGGCCGAATGGCCTACTCCTGCACCTATTTTTCTATGTTTCTAAAGCTATATGTTTCCCCTTCTATGCATTCTGCCACCCACCTCAGATTTTGTTGTGTTTCAACAAGTTTCCTTCTTCTAAACTTCGTTAAGCATATGCCTAACCTACTCAACCACATCTATCTAGTTGATTAATTTATCCTGAGAATCATCCTTATGAAATTTCTTAGTATTAATGTACCCCAGTGCCACTATTTAATAACCTTCTCTAACTAGGAAGGTCAAAGTAATTGTTTGTGGTACTTTAACTGTGTTTTCTTGCATGCTCTATCCCCTCGCAAGTTCTATGTGTACTTCCTCACAACTTGAAAGCTATCTGTGTCTTTAATCAACAAATCTGGTGACAATATACTTGGTCCCTTCAAGTAATTAATAAATTATAAATAGTTGAAGTCTCAAGGTCAACTTTCGTCAGAAAGTCTAGTGATTGGTTGTAAATATGAAAATGACCCTTTTAATCCAACTCTGTTGGTTAATCAACCCCTTCTTTGTGCCAATATATCATCCCTAAATCCATGTACTCTTATCTGCGGAAAGCAAGAGTTTGAGAGATTTTAAAATTCGTAGAACCTATTTCTGCTTTCATTTATTGTTGACTAGTATTTAGGGCAAATATCTATAGGGGGAGTGTTCATCAATTTTACTCTGCCCATCCCTGGCATCCTGCACTGAGCCAAAGACTTTGGGAATATCCACATTCTCACTCTGAACATAGAACAGTATAGCACAGGAAAGGGCACCACGGGCAACAATGTTTCTGCTGAACATGATGCCAAGTTATACTGATCTCATCTGCCTGCACATGATCCATATTGTTCTAATCACTGCAATTCCATGTATCTACCTAAAAACCTCTTGAACATCATTATCGTATCTGCCTCCACCACCGCACCTGCCAACGCATTCCAGGCGCCCACTACTATGTGTAAAAAGACTTACCCCGCACATCTCCTTTAAACTTTCCCTCTCACCTTATAGCTATGCCCTCAAGTGTTGGACATTTCCACCCTGGGGATAAAGGTTGTGTTGATAGGACACAAAGTGCTGGAGTAACTCAGCAGGTCAGGCAGCAAATGTGTAGAACATGAATAAATGACGTTTTGGGTCGAGACCCTTCTTGATTGTGTCGGCTGCTTAACCAAGGCATCATAAAGTATAAATGAAGTTGATTGGTGGGGAGACTGTCTGTGTGCTGGACTGGGCCATATCCACAACTATCTGCAACCATCGGGGAGACTAAGCGTAGGTTGGGCGATCGTTTCGCCGAACACCTCCGCTCAGTCCACAATAACCTACCTGAACTCTCGGTGGCTCAGCACTTCAACTCCCCCTCCCATTCCCAATCCGACCTCTCTGTCCTGGGTCTCCTCCATTGCCAGAGTGAGCAACAGCGGAAATTGGAGGAACAGCACCTCATATTCCGTCTGGAGACCTTGCGTCCGGATGGCATTAACATTGAATTCTCCCAATTTTGCTAGCCCTTGCTGTCTCCTCCCCTTCCTTAACCCTCTAGCTGTCTCCTCCCACCCTCCCATCCGCCCGCCCTCGGGCTCCTCCTCCTCCTCCTCCCCTTTTCCTTCCTTCTCCCCCCCCCCACCCCCCATCAGTCTGAAGAAGGGTTTCGGCCCGAAACGTCGCCTATTTCCTTCGCTCCATAGATGCTGCTGCACCCGCTGAGTTTCCCCAGCAATTTTGTGTACCTTCTCTGCAATCTCTTGCAGTTTTGGGCAAATTGCAAAGCTGTATAGCCAGGATAACCGATATTACATGGAATAAATTATTTTCAAATTGTATTGAAGTTGGGATGAGACTCCAGCTCTATTAAAAATATTTTTCTGTAAATCTAGTTCCAGCTCTTGATGTTAAGTTTTTTTGCATTAACAACCCAAATTCTAGAAAATGAAACGTCAACAAATGATGAAGATATCCTTTGCAAAGCATCACAAATTGATGGCCGAATGTCAGAACGGTAGAGGTAAATAACTTGGTTTGCTTGATTGATATTCAATGAATTTTGTAGTTGTACATTTTATTTATCGTTTTGTTACTAATTTTATGCTTCAGGGTTTGACCGTCACCTCCTAGGTCTGCTTCTTATAGCCAAGGAGGAAGGTCTTCCTGTGCCGAAGATCTTTTCTGATCATGCATTCACTAAAAGGTGACTATTATTCACTCTTACACAGAGACAAAAGTTGCCGTAGGTGCCACAAATCATGTTATTTACAGGGCCATTGAAAGGACAGACAGGCCAACACCACCGGTTATGTTGGGGAGATGGCAGAGATGTATTTATTGGAGATAGAGATGGACATGATATTAGATGATGATATGGACAGCATGATAAGTCCACTTAATTTAAGGTGTTAACTAAAACAGGAGGGGAAACCACTGGGTCTGGATGGATTGTATCTGTGCACTTTAAAAGAATCTAGGAAAAAGAGAGAAGAAGCATCATTACACAAAGTTAATAATTTAATAGAAAACCATGCATGGGGATAACTAACATGATACCTGTATATATGGATGGGAATTGGACATATCCAGGGAATTGTAGAACAGCTTGCTGACTGAATCATCGACTGTTTTACCCAACCTAAGGTATCAAGATATCCAATTGTTTAGGAAGAGAAATAGGAAGAATCCTGGAAATTATGGGTCAGTGAGCCTCACATTAGTGGTAGGTGAGCCTTTGGAGAAGATTCTTAGGGATAGGATTTGTTTGCATTGGGAAGGGGCTAATTAGAGACAGCGTGACTTTATGCGAGGGAGGTCATGTAGGGAGGTCAGTACAAATTTGATTGAGGAGGTGACGTAGCTGATTGATGAAAAGATAAGATAGTGGATGTTGTCTACATGGACCTCAGTAATACATTTGACAAGTAATGATAAAGGTTTTAAAGAATACAGTAGGATATAAATCATTTACAGAGAATGGATGGAGAAATGACAGGTGGAATTAAATCCAAGGAAGTGTAAGGTGTATTTTGGAAGGTCAAATGTAATGGCAGGACCATTAACAGCAGTGATGTCCAATGCCATAGGTCTCTGAGAGTAGCAACTTAAGGAAATTGAGAAGTAAAGAGGGTGTATGGTGTTTGCCTAATATGGTCAATGCATCAAGTCCAAGAGACAAGAAGTCACATTGAAGCTTTATTAAACTTTGATTAGGCTGCAATTGGAGTATCATGTGCAGTTCTGCTCACTCCATTACAGGAAGGATGTGCAGACTTTGGAGAGAATGCAGAGAATATTTACCAGTCTCCTGCCTTGGTAAAGGGATACTAGCTGAAAGTAAAGGAATAAGGAAGTTGGATTGCTTTCTATGGAGCATTAGATGCTGAGTGGAAACCAGATAAATATTTATAAAATTATGAGAGGCATAAATTAGTCAAAACCTTTTTCCCAGGATGCAAATATCAAAGACATGGGGATATAGCTTTAAGAGTGGAGGGGGAAAGGAGATGTGCAAAGCAAGTTTTTTTTACACAGGAGTGATAGATGCCTGGAACATGTTGCCGGGGTGGTTGGGGAAGGAGATAAGATAGTTTGTTTTAGATAGGTACCTAGATCTGCAGGGAATGGAGGGATATAGATCATGTGCAGGCAGAAGGGATTGTTCAATTTGACATCATGTTTGGCACAGACATAGTGGGTTGTAGGCCTGTGCTATACTGTTCTGTTTACTTGTTACTTTGTTTTACAGTGGTGGCCGAGGAAATTTTGTTCTTTCAACTAGCCTGGTTGGATATACCACGATCCTGGGTGCTGTTCTTCCTATGGTCTACAACGGCTATGGATTTTTCTATCGTATTCGCGATGATAGGCAAGTATCAGATTGTTGATTTAGACTGCCAATAGTACCTGAGCTATGGAACAGTTAAATACCCAGGAGAGATGTTTCAAGATGAATACTCTGGAGAAGTTTAGACTACTGAAGTCTAACATTTACTTTTTAGTCATAGAGTCATAGAATCTTACAGAGTGGAAACTGCCCCTTCGGCCCAAATTGACCACACTGGCCAACATGTCCCATCTACACTAGTCCCGCCTGCCTGCGTTTGGCCCATATCCCTCTAAACCTGTCCTATCCATGTACCTGTCTAAATGTTTCTTAATCATTGCGATAGTACCTGCCTCAACTATCTGCTCTGGCAGCTTGTTCCAAACAGCAACCACTCTTTGTGAACATTCTGGACATAAACATAGTAAAATGATGGTAACCTTCTCTGCACTCTTTCCAGCTTAAATGGCATCCTTCCTATAGCAGGGTGACCAAAACTGAACACAATACTCCAAATGTGGCCTCACCAACGTCTTGTATAACTAACATAATGTCTCAACCTCTATACTCACTACCATGACTGATGAAGGCCAACACACCAAAAGCCTTCTTTGCTACTCTATCTACATGTGACGCCACTTTCAGGGAACTATATCTGTATTCATAGATCCTACTGCTCTACAATGCTCCCTGAGGCCCTACCATTCATTGTGAAGGTCCTGCCCTGGTTTGACTCTCAAAATGTAACACCTCGCACTTATCCACATTAAACTCCATTAGCCATTCCTCAGCCCACCGTCCCAGTTGATCAAAAACCTGCTGCAATTTATGATCACCATCTTCACTGGTTAATTTATGATCACCATCTTCACTCCCTCTGGTGTCATCTGCAAACTTACCAATACATAGATATATAGACAATAGGTGCAGGAGTAGGCCTTCGAACCAGCACCGTCATTGAATGTGATCATGGCTAATCAGCCACAATCAGTACCCCGTTCCTGCCTTCTCCACATGCCCCTTGATTCCGCTAGCCCTAAGAGCTCTATCTAACTCTCTTATGAATGCGTCCAGTGAATCGGCCTCCACCGCCTTCTGAGGCAGAGAATTCCACAAATTCACAACTCTGTGTGTGAAAAAGTTTTTCCTCATCTCAGTTCTAAATGGCTTACCCATTATTCTTCAACGGTGGTCAGGGGCGGAAATCCCTGGGGGGCCAGGGGGGACACGTCCCCCCTCCCCCTGTTTTGAGAGGTGGGGGTCGATCTCCCCCATTTTTTGTAAACCCGGTGAAATCTCCGCTTTCCGCGAGGCAGTGGGGGTGGGACTGATGATCGAGGGCGCCGATTGGACGAGGGAGACGTTGGGCAGCAGTCAATGGGGCGGGACATGATGATTCAGCGTGATCATTGGAGGAGGGAGATGTCAGTCAGAGGTGGAAGGAGGGGGCAGGGTGGGACTGAGGATAGAGTGCGGTGATTGGAGGAGGGAGACGTGCCAAAACACTCTCGGCACAGACCTGCGCCTCATCCGCAGCCAGGATCGATCCCGGCTCTCTGGCGCTGTCCCGTCCCCACCCGAGTGCCCCCCCCCCCACGCCCGGTGACCAGAGACGTCGGGAGTCAGACGGGAGTGGTGCCCCCAGGCCCACAGCCAGCGCAGAGAAGCAGCGCTAAACCCAGCTCAACTGTGCCTGTCCCACCGGGTTAACCTACAGCCCTGCCTGGACTTGCGGGAAATATGGCCCAGGTTTACAGCCAGCGCGGAGAAGCAGCGCTGGTGTCCCGTCAGTCCAGGCAGGGCTGTAGGTTAACCCGGCGAGACAGGCAGAGTTAAGCTGCATTTAGTGCTGGATTGAGCCTCCGAAGCCTGGCGTGTGTGCGCGGGCGGCAAAAAATTGTGTTCCCCCTGTCCCCTCCATATTTTGATAGCGATTTCCGTTCCTGACGGTGGTCCCTGGTTCTGGACTCCCCCAACATCGGGGACATGTTTCCTGCATCTAACGTGTCCAACCCCTTAATCATTTAATGTTTCTATAAGATCCCCTCTTATCCTTCTAAATTCCAGTCAATACAAGCCCAGTCGCTCCATTCTTTCATCGTATGACTGTCCCGCCATATCGGGAATTAACCTCGTGAATCTACGCTGAACTCCTCAAATTAGGAAACCAAAACTGCACACAATACTCCAGGTGTGGTCTCACCAGGGCCCGGTACAACTGCAGAAGGACCACTTTGCTCCTATACTCAACTCCTCTCTTTATGAAGGCCAACATGGCATTAGCTTTCTTCATTACCTATATACTTATGTTCAGTGACTGAGTACTGGGACACCCAAGTCTCGTTGTATATCCTGTTTTCCTAACCTGACACCATTCAGATAATAATCTGCCTTCCCGTTCTTGCCTCCAAAGTGGATAACCTCTCATTTATCCACATTATACTGCATCTTCCCACTCACCCAACCTGTCCAAGTCACTATATCCTCATAGCATCGTCTTCACAGTTCACACTGCCACCCAGCTTTGTGTCCTCTGCAAATTTGCTAATGTTACTTTGAATTCCTTTATATAAATCATTAATGTATATTGTAAATTGCTGCGGTCCTATAGTGTAATTGCACACTATAGGAACTTATCCATAGCCCTTTACGTATATGGTGAGTTCTGTGGTATTCCTGAAGGAGAAGCTGTTTTTGTGCTTAAAAGATAGGTGAATTTAATCTGCTGTTTGGTTGTGCTATCGTAATGTTAGATGGCCTTTCTGTTTCAAGATTGAAGTAATATTCCACATAAAAGACGGTGGCATTTTTAACACTTGGAGACAAGGTTGCTTTAAAAGTACAATATATATTTTTTCATCCCCAATAGGATTGTTGTAGCTTGTTCTGCCTGGAAATCATGCCCAGAGACTGATGCAGAAGAACTGTACAAGGGGCTGGTTCAGTCCTTTCATGAAATGATCAACTTGATGACAACAGCCCAGCTTTAAATGACAGGAAAAAAATATACTGCTTAAAAAGTACTTAAGTGCTAAACCTGTACATGTTTGCATTAGTGTACTAGTAATAAATGCCTGTGCCTCTAAAATGAATGCTGCAAAACGTGAAGCATTGGAACACATTTTTTTAAATTACTACTTTGCAATATCAATGTAACTTTTTTAAACTGTGCACAAGACAATGCAAAAAGTGCAGTAACAATGCAGATTCCTAAATACAAAGCATCTTTTGTATTTTGCTTTTATTGAATCAGTAGATTTTGTAGAATCAGCAAAAATGACACTAAAATTACTTTTAATTATGTCTTGATGGGCCAAGTCATTCTTGAAAACATTTTATAGATCTGAAACTAAGAAACAAACACAAATGTCTAGGATAGAAAAAGGTTTACTTACAATTTATAAATATAATTTTAGTGTTTATCAAATATGTTATGTATAATAGAATATTAAAATTATTTTAAGTAAAGCTGGCATTGGAACAGTGGTTCACAACTGTGTCTTGTGTTTACATTGTTAATAATGGTCTCCTAACGTGAATGTGAAGTATGGAATAACCAAACTAACATTAAGTATGTTAATCAAATCTGAAATAGTTTTTGACATTTGAAATATACTAACGGGCAATTGTTTTAATTTCTGATTCAAAGTAGGCTGTATTGATGATTGAAATGTTAATTGGGCAACTGATGAATTCTTGATTGAATGTAATTATTTTTTCCCTACTTACCATTAGTTTGATGTTCTGTTTTAAGATAACAAACGTTCATTTTCTGCCTGTTTTAGTTCACTGCATGTTTCCATCAGAAATGGAAATATATTTTTAGGATAGATTTTGCTGCCAGTGAAAACCCCCAGTTTCAGCTGTTGCACCATGTGACAATGCATCGCGATGAGTGACCTCTCTGGATTCCTCCAACTTTCTCTGTTCTATAGATTTTCCTTGCCACGTCCCATCCGCCTCACACAAGCTCGCATCTTATTCACATATCTGTCTGTTCCATAGTCCTGAACTAGTTCGTTTTACTTTTCTCCTCAATTTTCTTTATTTGTTTTTGCTGGATTTTTCTTATTTTTAAAATCTACCTGTTTACTTGTATCTTCTCCACCATTTACCTTTCCTGTCCTTCTCTACTTTCTTATGTTACTGCCTATTTAAATAACAAGTATCCATTAAGCTTAATTATTAGCTTTTGTGATGAAGCCTATTGCTCAGAAGTTCCATTGTTTCCAAAAAGTGGGCATGCCCCATAAACAGACAGCACCTCTTTGAAAACATACTAAGCTTTATTATCCTAATTTATGCTGGAACATGACAGGGGAAGGAGTGATCTTATAACCTCTGAACGTCCTTGTTCGGGCCTTTATTTTACAGAGGACTCCCTTCTTGATTGCAATGCCTGCTGCTCTTCTTTACTTAACTGATTATAGACTCTGAAATATTGCTTCTGTAGCACTAGTGAGGCAATATATCTGGGGGGTTCTGCCTAGATTATTATTAGCCAGTAGGCAGTAATATGTTTCAAACCTGTGAACCTCTTTCTAAACTTACAAAGCAAGTTGAGACGGAATATTGTTTCTTTGAAAATAAAACCACATGTTAAATTTGCGATTGCATGTTTCCACACTGAATGTGTGCACTACACTGGTAGAGAAGCACTGCATGGTAATTGCCAATGAAGAACAAATTGACTGTAAATGAAAATGAAAATGCTGGAAATAACCAGCAGGTCAGCATCTGTGAGAAAATGAAACGAGTCAATACCTCAGGCGAATGAGGGGAAAAAATGTAAATTTTAAATTGCAAAGGTCGGGGAGAGAGAATATCTGTGGAAAGATTGAGACCAGGAATGCCATGAGGATAAGTTGCAGATATCATGTAGCCGATGGATTAATGGGGACAGAGCGTGAGAATTCAAACAAAGGAATGTAAAAAGTTATGAAATGCAGAGTATGTTGGACTTGCCTAACAGGTTAATGGAGGGAGAAAAAACGGAGCCAACGTCACAGATGACTTGCCACAGAAATGGACAGCCCTGACAAGTTACCTAAAGTTGTAGAATTCAAGTGTGGAAGGCTGCAATTTGCTCAGGTGAAAAGTGAGGCACTGTTCAAGTTTCATTATAAAATAGACATACTGTAGCAATAGTTAGTTCTTTACATTTGGATGTTGCTTGATGCACTGCAAGATTAATATTTGAAATTGTTAAACGAGCAGTGGAATAAGTAATTAGTGTTTTGCAACTGTTTTGCTCAAACAAATATTGTTATGAACAGGTACGCGATGACTAAAAATGAACAATAATAAAGGATGGTTAGTGGTTTAAAAAAAAGTACAATATAGATGAAGACAAAATAAGTGATTTAGCTCCATCCAAGGCTTGAGCTCATCTCACAATCGGTTGAGATGTATCCAGGCAAAGTGATGTAAAGATGTAAACATTTGATTGTAAAATCTTATAGATTCTTCCCTGATGTTTATAATTAATTTCAATACTACTGTATAATACATTGTACACTGTGGTTTAGTTGTTTCATTTGATTTGGATAATGCAAATGGTAAGGTCAATGTTGAACGGGAAGTTCTTTGCATTCACTCTTACCTGTAAATTCTCTAAAGTTATCTCTTTCTCGTAATGTTTTTCTTTGATCTCTTTACGTTAGATTTCACATGTCCAAAAATGAAATTTTAAATAAATTCATTCCTTCTTTAATTATGGGTGCATAATTGTTTTGTGTCAGCTCATTTTCAACTGAGCCAGATGGCTGTGGGCTCAAATACCTCTTCAATACATTTAGCATGAGTATCGTGGCTTTCATAACTTTGCAATGTTGAGGGAGTGACCACTAGGCATTCAGTGCTCTTTATAATGTTTGGGACAAAGACCCATCATATTTATTTGCTTCTATACTCCGCAATTTGAGATTTGTAATAGAAAAAAATCACATGTGGTTAAAGTGCATTGTCAGATTTTATTAAAGGCCACTTTTATACATTGTGGTCTCACCATGTAGAAATTACAGCTGTGTTTATACATGGTCCCCCCATTTCAGGGCACCATAACGTTTGGGACACATGGCTTCACGGGCGTTTGTAATTGCTAAGGTGTTTTTAATTGCAGGTATAAGAGAACTCAGCACTGACTCTTTCCATCACCTTTGGAAACTTTTATTGCTGATTATCAACATGAGGGCCAAAGTTGTGTCAATGAAAGTCAAAGAAGCCATTATGAGACTGAGAAACAAGAATAAAACTGTTAGAGACATCAGCCAAACCTTAGGCTTACCAAAATCAACTGTTTGGAACATCATTAAGAAGAAAGAGAGCACTGGTGAGCTTACCAATCACAAAGGTGTGGATTTGCGTGGTTTTGTCAATGACCACTGTTTGCCGAAGACTTCATGAACAGAAATACAGGGACTACCTGCAAGATGCAAACCATTGGTTAGCTGGAAAAATAGAATGGCCAGGTTACAGTTTGCCGAGTACTTAAAAGAGCAACCAGTTTTGGAGAAAGGTCTTGTGGACAGATGAGACGATGATTAACTTATATCAGAGTGATGGCAAGAGCAAAATATGGAGGAGAGAAGGAACTGCTCAAGATCCAAAGCATACCACCTCATCTGTGAAACACGGTGGCGGTGGTGGTGGTGTTATGGCCTGGGCATGTATGGCTGCTGAAGGTACTGGCTCACTTATCTTCATTGATGATACAACTGCTGATGGTAGTAGCATAATGAATTCTGAAGTGTATAAACACATCCTATCTGCTCAAGTTCAAACAAATGCCTCAAAACACATTGGCCAGCAGTTCATTCTAAAGCAAGACAATGATCCCAAACATATTGCTAAAGCAACAAAGGAGTTTTTCAAAGCTAAAAAATGGTCAATCCTTGAGTGGCCAAGTCAATCACCCGATCTGAACCCAATTGAGAATGCCTTTTATATGCTGAAGAGAAAACTGAAGGGGACTAGCCCCCAAAACGAGCATAAGCTAAAGATGGCTGCAATACAGGCCTGGCGGAGCATCATCAGAGAAGACACCCAGCACTCATGGTGATGTCCATGAATCGCAGACTTCAAGCAGTTATTGCATGCAAAGGATATGCAACATACTAAACATGATTACTTTCTAAAATATGGTGCCCTGAAATGGGGGGACTATGTATAAACACAGCTTTAATTTCTACATGGCGAAACCAAAATTTATAAAAATGGCCTTTATTAAAATTTGACAATGTGCACTTTAACCATGTGTGATTTATTTTCCAATTACAATTCTGAAATTGTGGAGTACAGAGGCAAATAAATAAATGATGGGTCTTTGTTCCAAACATTAGACACTGCAGATATAGTAGACAGTCAGAACCTATTTTCCAGGATAGAAATATCAAATACAAGATGACATATCCTTAAGGTGAGAGGGACAACAATTAAAGGAGATGCACAGGATATGTGTTTTATGCAGACGGTGGTGAGCCTGGAATGTGCTGCTGAGGGTGATGGGGAGGCAGATACAGTAATATTGGAGACTCTTTTAGATGGGCAAATAGACATACAGGCAGTTGCAGGATATGGATTATATGCAGGCAGATAAGAATTGGTCTTGGTATCATGTTCGGTACAGGCATTGTGAGCCAAAGGGACTGTTCTCGTGCTGTGCTGTTGTTCTATGTCCTCTTGACACTATAAAATTACAGATTAAAGTGAGGTCTTGGGTCTATAGAATATAATTTCAATGAGTAGGAAGTTCCTGGTTGAATTTTATTCCGTGTATAACATTAAAAATTCTATTCACTTTTATAATAATAACTAGACCAAGTGCAGACCCGTTGGGTCTGTTTCCCCAAAGGCGTTTGCGGGGGGGGGGGGGGGGGGTGAGAAGAGGGGAGGGAGGGGAGAGGAGGAGGAGGAAACGGGATAGATTTGGGAGGGAAAGGAGAGCGGGGTAGGGGGTGAGAGATGGGGAGAGAGATGTGGGAGGGGGGATGGGGAAGATGGGGAGGAGGGAGGGAGGGAGGGGGAGAGTGGAGGGGAAGGAGAGAGAAGTTGAAGAGTGGGGAGGGAGAGGGGTACGTGGAGTGATGGAAGAGGGACAGAGGGATAGGGGGGTGGGGGGGGAGAGGGAAGGGATGGGGGAGAGGGGTGAGGAGAGCGGGAGGAGAGTGGGAGAGAAGTGGAAGAGAGGAGGGAGGGGTAGCGGGAGTGGTAGAAGAGGGACGGGGAGTGTTTGTAAGAGGGACAGAGGGGAAGGGGTGGGGGAGAGGGGAAGGGAGCGGAAGAGAGGTGGGGGAGGGAGAGGCGTGGGGTAAGGGGATAGAAGTGGAAGAGTGGGGAGGGAGGGGTAGGGGGAGTGGTGAAAGAGGGACAGAGGGGTAAGGGGGTGGTGGTAGAGAAGGAAGGGGGTGGGGGAGAGAGGGATGGGTGGGAGAGGGAGAGGGGTGAGAAGAAGGAAAAATAGAAGCATGGAAATTTAGTGCAGGAGTAGGCCATTCGGCCCTTTGAGCCTGCACCATCATTCAATATGATCATGGCTGATCATCCAACTCAGTATCCTGTACCTGCCTTCTCTCCATACCCCCTGATCCCTTTAGCCACAAGGGCCACATCTAACTCCCTCTTAAATATAGCCAATGAACTGGCCTCAACTACCTTCTGTGGCAGAGAGTTCCAGAGACTCACCACTATCTGTGTGAAAAATGTTTTCCTCATCTCAGTACTAAAGGATTTCCCCTTTATCCTTAAACTGTGACCCGCTTGTCCTGGACTTCTCCAACATCGGGAACAATCTTCCTGCATCAGACAAATGCAATTCAGGACTTTTCTCTTCACAAGCAAAGTCAGAATGACGGTTAGTGAAGAATTCGAATATTCGCTGAGCGTTCAGATGCTGCGCGCGCCTCCTGCACCAAAGGGGGGGGGGGGGGGGGGGGAGAGCGTGTGTCGTCACACACAAAGATCTTGTAGTGGATTTCTCCATTATAAGATCTTTGGTCACATACTAAGCACGCGCCTCCACAAACAGATGAGCGTCTTCTTGAATGGAGAGCGCGTGGCCGCCTCCACAAACAGTCACACACACTGAGGACCCGCCCCCACAAAAAATATTTTGTGAGGAAGGGGAGGAGGAGGGTGGAGAGGGAGAGGGGGAGGGTGGGGGGGGGGAGAAGAGGATGGGGGAGAGAGGTGAAGGGGGGGGAGGGGTTGGAGCGGGCGTGCATGAGTCGAGAGAAGAGAAAAGGGCAGAGAGAGAGAGAGGCTGGTACAACAACAAAAAAGCTGGATAAACTCAGCGGGTGCAGCAGCATCTATGGACCGATGGAAAAGGGCAACGTTTTTGGCCGAAACACTTCTTCCAGGTTCCGGCCAAAAACGTTGACCATTCAATTCGCTCCATAGATGCTGCCGCACCCGCTGAGTTTATCCAGCTTTTTTTATGTCTACCTTTGATTTTCCAGCATCTGTAGTTCCTTCTTAAAGACAGAGACTGTGCACGGTAAGGGAATGAGGAGGGAGAGGGGGAAGAGTGTGGAGGGAGGGGGAGAGTGGAATTGGAGGGGGAGAGGGGTGGAGGGAGAGAGAAGTGGAAGAGAGGGGAGGGAGGGAGAGGGAGAGGGGTAGCAGGAGTGGTGGAAGAGGGACAGGGGGGCAAGGTGGTGGACAGCGGGTAGGGGTTGGGAGAGAGGGGAGGGAGAGGGGTGGGTGTGAAGGAAGGAGAAGTGCGAGAGTAGAGGGAGGGGTAGGAGGCGTGGTGAAGAGCGGACAGGAGGGCGAAGGGGGCGGGGGAAAAGAGGGAAGGGTGGTAGAGAGGAGGGAAGGGGGGGGAGGATGAGAGGGATGGAAGAGGGGTGAGGAGAGGGAGAGGGGGAGGAGAGAAGGGGGTGAGAAGTGGAAGCGTGGGAAGGGAGGGAGGGGTAGCGGGAGTGGTGGAAGAGGGACGGGGGAGTGGTGGAAGAGGGACAGAGGGGTAGGGGAAGGGGTGGGACAGGGAGGGGAAGAGAGAGGGGTGAGGGAGGGAGAGGGGTGGGGTAAGGGGAGAGAAGTGGAAGAGTGGGGAGGGAGGGGTAGAGGGACTGGTGGAAGAGGGACAGAGGGGTAGGGGAAGGGGGCGGGGGAGAGAGGGAAGGGGGTGGGGTAGAGAGGGAAGTGGGGTGGGGGAGAGAGTGATGGGTGGGAGAGGGAGAGGGGTGATGAGAGAGAAACATAGAAATTAAGTGCAGGAGTAGGCCATTCGGCCCTTCTAGCCTGCACCACCATTCAATATGATCATGGCTGATCATCCAACTCATTATCCTGTACCTGCCTTCTCTCCATACCCCCTGATCCCTTTAGCCACAAGGGCCACATCTAACTCCCTCTTAAATATAGCCAATGAACTGACCTCAACTACCTTCTGTGGCGGAGAATTCCAGAGATTCACCACTCTGTGTGAAAAAATGTTTTTCTCATCTCTGTCCTAAAGGATTTCCCCCTTATCCTTAAAGTGTGACCCCTTGTTCTGATCTTCCCCAACATCCGGAACAATCTTCCTGCATCTAGCCTGTCCAACCCCTTAAGAATTTTATACGTTTCTATAAGATACCCCCTCAATCTTCTAAAATCTAGCGAGTACAAGGCGAGTCTATCCAGTCTTTCTTCATATGAAAATCCTGACATTCCAGTAAACAGTCTGGTGAACCTTCTCTGTACTCCCTCTATGGCAACAATGTATTTGAGCATTGGGCATTGTGACATCACACGATGGAACGTTCACCAGGGGCTGGGACTCCTGCAAAGGCATATGTAAATGAATCCATTCCGATTGGACATATGTGAACATCGGGCATTGTGACATCACACAATGGAACGTTCATCAGGGGCTGGGGCTGGGGCTGGTGCTGCTTCTATGTGTGCGAAGCCAGTTTATTTTTGAAATATTGAGGGGGGGGGGGAAGGATTTGATTAAAAACGTGTACTTAAACACGACGAAATGTAATGAGGAGCGGATACTTAGAAAGAAAAGTGAAATCTCTACCGAAATGGAAAAGATGTCGGCGATTCTGCGTCTGGTTTCGGAGTTGCAGGGAATCAAAGGAAGAAATGCAGCCGGAAGCCGTACATGTAAATGGATCCATTCCGATTGGACTTCTGCGAGCATCGGGCATTGCGATTGGACATCTGCGAGCATTGGGCATTGTGACATCACACGATGGGAACTAATCGAAAGGCAGAAAGGCAGCCGGACGGACGGCAGGCGACAGGCACACAGTTTTAATATATAACTAGACCAAGTGCAGACCCGTTGGGTCTGTTTCCCCAACGGCGTTTTGGGGGGGGGGGGAGGGGGGGCTGCGGCATCAAACTCACATTAACCACCCCCCAAACACACAGGGGGGGGGAGGGGGGATGTGAAGAGGGGAGGGAGGGGAGAGGAGGTGGAGGAAACGGGACAGATTTGGGAGGGAAAGGAGAGTGGGGTAGGGGGTGAGAGAGGGGGATGGGGAGAGAGATGTGGGGGAGGGGGAGGATGGGGAGGTAGGGGAGGAGGGAGGGAGGGGGAGAGGGGTGGGGGAGAGAGGGGAAAGAGTGGGGAGGGAGAGGGGAGGGGAAGGGGGAGAGGTGGAAGAGTGGGGAGGGAGGTGGAGAGGGGTAGGGGGAGTGATGGAAGAGGGACAGAGGGGTAGGAGGAAGGGGGCGAGTGGAGAGAGTGAATGGGGTGGCGTAGAGAGGGAAGGGGGGTGGGGGAGAGGGATGGGTGGGAGAGGGAGAGGGGTGATGAGAGGGAAACATAGAACCATTGAAATTAAGTGCAGGAGTAGGCCATTCGGCCCTTCGAGCCTGCACCACCATTCAATATGATCGTGGCTGATCATCCAACTCAGTATCCTGTACCTGCCTTCACTCCATACCCCCTGATCCCTTTAGCCACAAGGGCCACATCTAACTCCCTCTTAAATACAGCCAATGAACAGGCCTCAACTATCTTCTGTGCCAGTGAATTCCAGAGATTCACCACTCTCTGTGTGAAAAATGTTTTTCTCATCTCGGTCCTAAAAGATTTACCCCTTATCCTTAAACTGTGACCCCTTGTTCTGGACTTCCCCAACATCTGGAACAATCTTCCTGCATCTAGCCTGTCCAACCCCTTAAGAATTTTGTACGTTTCTATAAGATACCCCCTCAATCTTCTAAATTCTAGCATGTACAAGCCGAGTCTATCCAGTCTTTCGTCATATGAAAGTCCTGACATCCCAAGAATCAGTCTGGTGAACCTTCTCTGTACTCCCTCTATGGCAACAATGTATTTGAACATTGGGCATTATGACATCACACAATGGAACGTTCACCAAGTGCTTGTGCTCCTGCAAAGGCATATGTAAATGAATCCATTCCGATTGGACATCTGTGAGCATCGGGCATTGTGACATCACACGATGGAACGTTCACCAGGGGCTGGGGCTGGTGCTGCTTCTATGGGTGAGAAGCCAGTTTATTTTTGAAATATTTGGGGGGGGGGGGGAAAAGGATTTGATTAAAAACGTGCACTTAAACACGACGAAATGTAATGAGGAGCGGATACTTAGAAAGAAAAGTGAAATCTCTACCGAAATGGAAAAGATGTCGGTGATTCTGCTTTCCCCCTTATCCTTAAACTTTGACCCCTTGTTCTGGTCTTCCCCAACATCCGGAACAATTTTTTTTGCATCTAGCCCGTCCAACCCCTTAAGAATTTTATACGTTTCTATAAGATACCCCCTTAATCTTCTAAAATCTAGCGAGTACAAGGCGAGTCTATCCAGTCTTTCTTCATATGAAAATCCTGACATCCCAGGAATCAGTCTGGTGAACCTTCTCTGTACTCCCTCTCTATGGCAACGATGTCTTTGAGCATTGGGCATTGTGACATCACACGATGGAACGTTCACCATTGGCTGGGGCTCCTGCATAGGCATATGTAAATGAATCCATTCCGATTGGACATATGTGAACATTGGGCATTGTGACATCACACGATGGAACGTTCAGCAGGGGCTGGGGCTGGGGCTGGTGCTGATTCTATGGGTGAGAAGCCAGTTTAGTTTTGAAATATTGGGGGGGGGAAGGATTTGATTAAAAACGTGTACTTAAACACGACGAAATGTAATGAGGATCGGATACTTAGAAAGAAAAGTGAAATCTCTACCGAAATGGAAAAGATGTTGGCAATTCTGCGTCTGGTTTCGGAGTTGCAGGGAATCAAAGGAAGAAATGCGGCCGGAAGCCGTACATGTAAATGGATCCATTCCGATTGGACGTCTGCGAGCGTCGGGCATTGCGATTGGACATCTGCGAGCATCGGGCATTGTGACATCGCACGGCGGGAACGAATCGAAAGGCAGAAAGGGATCCGGACGCCAGCCGGACGGATGGGGCGAGAGTTTTATATATTAACTAGACCAAGTGCAGACCCGTTGGGTCTGTTTCCCCAACGGCGTTTTGCGGGGGGGGGGGGGGAGGGGGGGCTGCGGCATCAAACTCACATTAACCACCCCCCAAACACACAGGAGGGGGGAGGGGGGATGTGAAGAGGGGAGGGAGGGGAGAGGAGGTGGAGGAAACGGGACAGATTTGGGAGGGAAAGGAGAGCGGGGTAGGGGGTGAGAGAGGGGGATGGGGAGAGAGATGTGGGGGAGGGGGAGGATGGGGAGGTAGGGAGGAGGGAGGGAGGGGGAGAGGGGTGGGGGAGAGAGGGGAAAGAGTGGGGAGGGAGAGTGGAGGGGGAAGGGGGAGAGGTGGAAGAGTGGGGAGGGAGGTGGAGAGGGGTAGGGGGAGTGATGGAAGAGGGACAGAGGGGTAGGAGGAAGGGGGCGGGTGGAGAGAGTGAAGGGGTGGCGTAGAGAGGGAAGGGGGATGGGGGAGAGAGGGATGGGTGGGAGAGGGAGAGGGGTGATGAGAGGGAAACATACAACCATTGAAATTAAGTGCAGGAGTAGGCCATTCGGCCCTTCGAGCCTGCACCACCATTCAATATGATCGTGGCTGATCATCCAACTCAGTATCCTGTACCTGCCTTCTCTCCATACCCCCTGATCCCTTTAGCCACAAGGGCCACATCTAACTCCCTCTTAAATACAGCCAATGAACAGGCCTCAACTACCTTCTGTGCCAGTGAATTCCAGAGATTCACCACTCTCTGTGTGAAAAATGTTTTTCTCATCTCGGTCCTAAAAGATTTACCCCTTATCCTTAAACTGTGACCCCTTGTTCTGGACTTCCCCAACATCTGGAACAATCTTCCTGCATCTAGCCTGTCCAACCCCTTAAGAATTTTGTACGTTTCTATAAGATACCCCCTCAATCTTCTAAATTCTAGCATGTACAAGCCGAGTCTATCCAGTCTTTCGTCATATGAAAGTCCTGACATCCCAGTAATCAGTCTGGTGAACCTTCTCTGTACTCCCTCTCTATGGCAACGATGTCTTTGAACATTGGGCATTGTGACATCACACGATGGAACGTTCACCAAGTGCTTGTGCTCCTGCAAAGGCATATGTAAATGAATCCATTCCGATTGGACATCTGTGAGCATCGGGCATTGTGACATCACACGATGGAACGTTCACCAGGGGCTGGGGCTGGTGCTGATTCTATGGGTGAGAAGCCAGTTTAGTTTTGAAATATTGGGGGGGGGGGGGGGAAGGATTTGATTAAAAACATGCACTTAAACACGATGAAATGTAATGAGGAGCGGATCCTTAGAAAGAAAAGTGAAATCTCTACCGAAATGGAAAAGATGTCGGCGATTCTGCTTTCCCCCTAATCCTTAAACTTTGACCCCTTGTTGTGGTCGTCCCCAACATCCGGAACAATTTTTTTTGCATCTAGCCCGTCCAACCCCTTAAGAATTGTATACGTTTCTATAAGATACCCCCTTAATCTTCTAAAATCTAGCGAGTACAAGGCGAGTCTATCCAGTCTTTCTTTATATGAAAATCCTGACATCCCAGGAATCAGTCTGGTGAACCTTCTCTGTACTCCCTCTCTATGGCAACGATGTCTTTGAGCATTGGGCATTGTGACATCACACGATGGAACGTTCACCATTGGCTGGGGCTCCTGCATAGGCATATGTAAATGAATCCATTCCGATTGGACATATGTGAACATTGGGCATTGTGACATCACACGATGGAACGTTCAGCAGGGGCTGGGGCTGGTGCTGATTCTATGGGTGAGAAGCCAGTTTAGTTTTGAAATATTGGGGGGGGGGGGGGGGAAGGATTTGATTAAAAACATGTACTTAATGTAATGAGGAGCGGATACTTAGAAAGAAAAGTGAAATCTCTACCGAAATGGAAAAGATGTCGGCGATTCTGCGTCTGGTTTCGGAGTTGCAGGGAATCAAAGGGAGAAATGCGGCCGGAAGCCGTACATGTAAATGGTTCCATTCCAATTGGACGTCTGCGAGCGTCGGGCATTGCGATTGGACATCTGCGAGCATCGGGCATTGTGACATCGCACGGCGGGAGTGAATCGAAAGGCAGAAAGCGATCCGGACGCCAGCCGGACGGACGAGACGAGAGTTTTATATATTAACTAGACCAAGTGCAGACCCGTTGGGTCTGTTTCCCCAACGGCGTTTGCGGGGGGGGGGGGGAGGGGGGGCTGCGGCATCACACTCAAATTAACCATCCCCCAAACACACAGGTGGGGGGAGGGGGGGTAAGAAGAGGGGAGAGGAGGTGGAGGAAACGGGACAGATTTGGGAGGGAAAGGAGAGCGGGGTAGGGGGTGAGAGAGGGGGATGGGGGGAGAGACGTGGGGGAGGGGGAGGATGGGGAGGTAGGGGAGGAGGGAGGGAGGGGGAGAGGGGTGGGGGAGAGAGGGGAAAGAGTGGGGAGGGAGGTGGAGAGGGGTAGGGGGAGTGATGGAAGAGGGACAGAGGGGTAGGAGGATCTGCGAGCATCGGGCATTGTGACATCGCACGGCGGGAACGAATCGAAAGGCAGAAAGGGATCCGGACGCCAGCCGGACGGATGGGACGAGAGTTTTATATATTAATAGAGATAGAGATAGAGAGATAGAGAGATAGAGAGATAGAGAGATAGAGAGATAGATAGATAGATAGATAGATAGATAGATAGATAGATAGATAGATAGATAGATAGATAGATAGATAGATAGATAGATAGATAATATCTTTTATTGTCATTGCACATCAGTGCAACGAGATTTGGTATGCAGCTTCCAACCGATGTCAAAAAAATAAAAAATAAATAAACTGCGACGTGACCATCTGAGGGAGACAGTCCAGGTGTGATGGGGGGGCACTCAGCAGGGCCGGTTCAGAGTCGCTATAGCTCTGGGAATGAAGCTGTTTCTGAGTCTGGAGGTTCGGGTGTAGAAGGCCTTGTAACGTCTGCCGGAGAGAAGTAGTTCGAACAGTCCGTTACAAGGGTGTGAGGAGTCTTTATGGATGCTGACGGCCTTCCTGAGGCACAGTGTGTGATAGATGCCTCCAAGGCTGGTAGCTGTGTCCCAATAATCCTCTACGCGCTGTGGACGACGCGCTGAAGCGCTCTCCTCCCCGCCTCCGTGCAGCTGAGATACCACACAGAGATGCCATACGTTAATATGCTCTCTGTAGTGCAGCGGTAGAAGGTTGTCAGCAGCTGTTGGGGCAGATCAGTCTTTTTTAATGTCCTCAGGAAGAACAGTCGTTGCTGTGCCTTCTTGACCAGCGCAGTGGTGTTGGTGGACCATGTGAGGTCCTCTGAAATGTGAGTGCCCAGAAACTTAAATCTATACACTCTCTGCACACTTTCCCCGTAGATGGAGATTGGGGCGTATTCTCCATTATGGGACCTCCTGAAGTCAATAATCAGCTCCTTGGTCTTGGAGGTGTTTAGTGACAAGTTGTTACGTGCGCACCAGTCCGCCAGGTTCTGCACCTCCGCTCTGTATTTTGTTACATCACCGTCGGTGATCAGCCCAATCACTGTTGTGTCGTCTGCAAACTTCACGATGGTGTTGGTGTCGAATGCAGGAACACAGTCGTGAGTGAAGAGGGAGTAGAGCATGGGGCTTAGTACACAGCCCTGTGGTGTGCCGGTGCTCAGGGTGATAGTGGAGGACAGGTGCGGGCCCAGTCTCACTGCCTGCGGTCGCTCCGTCAGAAAGTTCAGGATCCAATCGCATATCGGCGAGCTGAGGCCTAGCTGGTGGAGTTTGGTGGTGAGCTTGGTGGGGGTGACCGTATTGAATGCAGAGCTATAGTCAATGAAGAGCATCCTCACGTACGTGCCCTGTCTATCCAGGTGAGTCAGGACAGTGTGAAGAGCCAGAGAGATGGCATCCTCTGTCGATTTATTTGCCCTGTATGCAAATTGATGAGAGTCCAGTGAGGCAGGGATGCTGGATTTGATGTGGGAGAGGACCAGCCTTTCGAAACACTTCATTGGGATTGGAGTTAGGGCAACCGGGCGGTAGTCGTTCAGGTTGGTGACTTTAGACTTTTTCGGCACCAGCACTATGGTAGCTGTTTTCAGGCACTTGGGGACCGTTTCCAGAGATAGAGACAGATTAAAGATTCTCGTGAATACCTCCGCCAGCTGTACAGCACAGTCCTTCAGTACCCTTCCCTGGACTCCATCCGGGCCTGCAGCCTTGCGTGGATTGATCCTACGCAGGGCGCACTGTACCTCCTGAGTGCTCAGTGTTAAGGCCTGTCCCTCCGCCATGGCCGGGGTTATTCCACTGCTGGTGGTGTTGCCAGTTTCGAAGCGGGCAAAGAAGGTGTTTAGTTCGTTGGCCAGTGCGATATCACCGTGAGGGCAGGCGGGGCTGTCCTTGTAGTCAGTGATGTCCCTGACACCCTGCCACATGCTTCTGGTGTCCGCGGTATTGAAGTGTTGTTCTACCCTTTGCCTGTGGATGTCTTTGGCCTTTTTTATACCTTTGTTCAGGTTCAACCTGGCAGCACTGTGGGCAGAAGTGTCCCTGGATTTAAAGGCATTGTTGCGTGCCCTTAGCAGATCCTGAACCTCCTTGTTCATCCAGGGTTTCCGGTTTGGGAACATCTTTATTTGCTTGTCCACTGTGACAGTCACAGCAGTTGATGTAGGAGAGCACAGTGGATGTGTACTCCTCCAAGTCTACCTCTGTACCACTGGTAGCCTGTTGTGCAAACAGGTCCCAGTCGGTGTGATCAAAGTAGTCCTGGAGTTGTAGGGTGGCGTCCTCGGGCTATATTTTGACCGTCCTTATTGCAGGTTTGGTCTTGCGGATGAGGGGTTTGTATGCAGGCAGTAGAAACAGTGAGAGGTGAGAGATTATGTTGCTGTCTGTGGGAGCTGCATTCGTATATTACAAGTGTGTCAACATGAGCACACAAGGGAGTGTGGAACTATACTCCTTGATACAGTGCAAAATGTTTCAGTTCAGGAAAACAGCATGCTTGTACATTCATCTTTTGCTAGTTGCACCACCCTCTCTTCTGCTTTCAGCAGGGATCTTTTCTGCGATTTCCTCGTCTGTTCTCCTTACTTGACACTTGTCCCCCACAACAATCCAGGGTCCCAAACCACATTTCCTGGTGAGGCAGAAGTTAACGCGCACCGCCTCCATTCTTGTCTTCTGCATTTGGTGCTCGCGATGTGGCTTCCTCTACTTTGGCGGGACCAAATGTTGACAAGACATCGCTTTACAGAACATCTGTGCTCCGCCTGCAACATCCACCTGGAGCTTCTGGTTGCATGTCATTTCATCCGACCTTCTCGTTCCCACACAGACTTCTCCACTGACATAGTGAAGTGAAGCACATACTTGAAGTACAAAACCTGGTATTCCACTTGGATTGAACATGGAATTTACCAGTTTCAGGTTGCCAAATCCCCTTATGTTCTTTTCCCACTCATACTTGTCTACCCAGGTTCCTTTTTCATTTCTATCTTCCCATGCCTTAAATTCTTCTTGCAGCTCTATCTTTCCTATCTACCATTTTCTATCTGGTTCCATCTAGTCAAGTCAAGTCAAGTCACATTTATTTATATAGCACATTTAAAAAACTCTCGTTGGCCAAAGTGCTTTACATTTGTTATAAGAATAGTATGAACAAACAAACTACATACATCTATCTAACTTCTATCTATCTATATACTATTAAAAGTCTGTGCCTGCCGTCTGGCTGCCTTTCTGCCTTTTGATTCGTTCCCAATACTCGCAGATGTCCAATCGGAATGGCCGATGCTCGCAGATGTCCAATCGGAATCTGCCGGCTGCATTTCTTCCTTTGATTCATTGCCACGCCGAATCCAGACGCTCAATCTCCGACATCATTTCCATTTCGGTAGAGATTTCGCTTTTCTTTCTAAGTATCTGCTCCTCATTACATTTCGTCGTCTTTAAGTACACGTTTTTAATCAAATCCTTCTCCCCCCCCCCCCCCCCCCCCCCCCCCCCCCCCCCCACTCACTCATGTTGTCGCCTTCTGCTGGCCAGTGACCATAAAGGCTGCTGGCGCCCGCATCTCAACCTCAAGAGACGCCATTTAAAAACGGCCTTTCGGGAACGGCTTTACTTCGACGACCACGTCTCCCGTGGGGGCTACGGGTAGGGAACGGCTGCGTTGGGGATTATACTTTTAAAACTCTGTGTGTGGGGGTGCTTGGTGTGTGTGATGCCGCCCCGCCCCCCACCGCAATCGCACGTTGGGGGAAACGGACCCGACTTCGAGGACCTCGTCTCCCATGGGGGCTACAGGTAGGGAACGGCTGCGTTGGGGGAGCAGACCCAACGGGTCTGCCATTGGTCTAGTATATATATAAAACTGTGTGGCTGCCGGCTGGCTGTGTGTGTTTCTGCCTGACTTGTGGCTGCCAGCCTTTGATTCGTCGCTACGCCAACACCCGACCCTGAAACGCCCTGATATTTTCCATTTTGGTAGAGATTTCACTTTTCATTCCAAGTGTCCACTCCTGATTAAATTTTGTCGTGTTTATGTACACATTTTTAATAAAATCCTTCTCCCCCCCCCCCCAACTCACTAATTTTGTCACCTCCTGCTGGCCAGCGACCATAACGGCTGCTGGCGCCCGCATCTCACCTCAAAGACGCCATTTAAAAACAGCCGCACTGCTGAGTCTTGAACGGCTTGAGTTGGAGGACCACGTCTCCCGTGGGGGCTACGGGTAGGAAAAGGCTGCGTTGGGGGTGCAGACCTGGGAATATAGATACGTTTTTAGTCTTGACTTAAAGGAGTCGATGGAGGGGGCAGTTCTGATGAGAAGGGGGATGCTGTTCCAGTCTAGGAGCTGCAACCGCAAAGGCGCGGTCGCCCCTGAGCTTATGCCTAGACCGCGAGATATTCAGCAACCCCAAGTCGGCCGATCTGAGGGACCTGGAGGTGGAGTGGTGGGTGAGAAGACTTTTAATGTAGGAGGGGGCAAGCCCATTGAGGGCTTTGTAGACATAGAGGAGGGTCTTGAAATGTATACGGAACCGCACAGGGAGCCAGTGGAGAGAGGCCAGGATCGGGGTGATGTGGTCCCTTTTTCAGGTGCCCGTCAGGAGTCTCGCTGCGGCGTTTTGGACCAGTTGCAGGCGGGACAGGGAAGATTGGCTGATGCCAGTGTAAAGAGAGTTGCAGTAATACAATACAATACAATACAATACAATTCAATTTATTGTCATTTGGACCCCTTGAGGTCCAAACGAAATGCCGTTTCTGCAGCCATACATTACAAACAAATAGACCCAAGACACAACATATTTTACATAAACATCCATCACATTGCTGTGATGGAAGGCCAAAAATACTTTTCTCTCCACTACACTCTCCCCCCCCCCCCCCCCCGATGTCAGAGTCAAAGTCAAAGCCCCTGGCGGGCGATGGCGAATTGTCCCGTGGCCATTTAAGCCACGCCGGGTGATGCAAGGTCGCACACCGGGTCTTGGTGTTAGAGCCCCCGGCGTGCGCTCGCAGAGACCCGCCGCCATTCCAAGCCGCGCGGGGCGGTGCTGTAAGGCCCCGCTCCAGGAGCTCTTCAACCCCGCAACTCGGGCGGGAGAAGTCGCCGTTGCGGGAGCCCTGAAAAGCGGTCTCCCTCCAGGTACCCGCGGGCTCCCGGTGCCGTCTGCCAAACCCGCAGTTGCAGCCACCGAATCTCCGGGGGTCGGGTCGCAGCAGCGTCCACCACAGCTCCACCCGCTCTGGACTTGGCCAGCTCCGCGACGGTGAGGTGAGTAGTTGGCACCAGAGTCCCCGGTCTTCCTGTTGGAGGCCGCTCCTCGTTGCAGCCCCAACGACAACGGAGACCCGACAAAGAAAAGGTCGGGTCTCCCATGCAGGGAGAGATTTAAAAGTTACCCCCAACCCCCCCACACGTACCCCAACAAAAATAACAAAAACTACATAAAAACATAGACATAAAATAATAAAAACGCAGACGGACTGCAGAGGCCGCTGCAGACGAGAGTCGCGCCGCCTACCGCATACTGTAATCTAGGCGGGAGGAGATAAATGTGTGGATTATCTTTTCGAGGTCATCAAAGTGGAGGAATTGTTTTATTTTAGCTATCGTCCGAAGCTGAAAGAAGCTAGCTTTTACCAAGGCATTGACTTGTTTGTCAAATTTCAGTGCTGAGTCAAATATCACGCCAAGGTTTTTGACGTGAGGTTTGAGTAGTGGGGTAAGGCTTCCAAGGCTGCCTGCTATCATTTTGATTGAATCCGAGGGGCTGAGAAGGATGACCTCAGACTTACTCTCATTTAGTTGGAGGAAGTTCTGGGCCATCCAGCACTTTATATCCTCGAGACAGCGGGCAAGGTTAAGCAGATTTGATTGTTTTTTGGGCTTCAGGGGGAGATAGTTGTGTATTGTCTGCGTCTAGCTATCATCCATTCCTTACCTAATTCTACTTACTACCTTCTAGTCCAGTGGTTCTTAACCTGGGGGTCGTGACCCCCATTGGGGTCATGAAGGAGTTGTAAATAACATCAATTTGTTGAGCCCATTTATAGGAACCTAGCAAAGGTACATACCATACACAGTATTTTGTTTGCGTATACGCGTACGTATACACAGGGCCCAAGAGGAGGGGGTGCAGGGGGTACATCGTACCTGGGCCCGGAGTCCAAATGGGGGCCCGGGAGCTGAAGGAGGGGGGCCGGGAATTTCCTGAAATCTCTGAAAATGTTTGCATATATTTTGTGAAGACTAGCATTAACATTTTGTGTGAACCTACATAGTTTTATATATCGTAATTCATAGAAATTGTGATCCATAATAGAGCGGGGAATTTTAACTGGCGGGTGTGTGGTCGGGTTGGTTAACCTGATTAAAAGAGGGGGAAGGGAAAGACCCATCATTACTGATGGATCTTCCCTGTAGGAGGGAGGGTGGGGGGGAGCACTAGGACCCAACAGAGTCATCACTACAGATGGGTCTTCCCTGGTGGCAGAGGGGGGCTGGCACTAGGACCCAACAGAGTCATCGCTACTGATGGGTCTTTCTTGGAGGAGGAGGAGGAGGAGGGAGGCACTAGGACCCAACAGAGTCATCACTACTGATGGGTCTTCCTTGGAGGAAGAGGGGGGAACTAGGACCCAGCAGAGTCATCACTACTCATGGGACTTCCCTGTAGGAGGGGGGTGTGCATTCGTACCCAGCAGTCAGACCATGTGCTGTCTGCATGGTGGAGGTTGTGTGCCTGGTGCTGCGCCTGGAATTCTGGTGAGATCTGGCACGCTGGTGGCCAGTGGAGAGGCGAGGGTCGGCGGAGTCGCTGGTGGAGGCTGTGGGGAGCTGGAGTAGAGATACGGGCAGCAGCATCGGTGGCTTTCTGAAGACAGTGAAGGTCGGCGACAGTGGCTGCAGTGGCTTCGCTCTGGGAGGTGGTGAGAGTCGGCAGCTGCGGCTGGTTTAAATTACTCATTGATTTTAATTATAATTGTCGATAATGAGGAATGGTTCCAGTACATATGTTTCTAGATAGAGCTGCACTCAGAGCCGATAAGAAAAAAGTGAAGCAGCATGGAAATAGTTGGCCCACCATGTCCATGTAGATCCCAATTGACGAAAATCCTACACTAATCCCATTATCTATTTTCCTCAAATTTCCATCAACCACTCACATGTTCTACACTGTGATTACTTTACAGTGGCCGATTATCCTAACAACTTGTGCTTCAGTTGTAGTTGGACTCAGCCCCTCATATGTACATCTCTGTTGGGAGCAAAGATCCTATAGCTCCGCTTTGGTTGGGAGTGCGGGGTTACATTTATTCTAGTAGCTGCCTCGGAGATTTGTCAGAGATGATACAATTTTCACAATCTTCACCCCATCAAAATTGGAGACAGTTATTTGTCCAAGGCAGGACATGTAATTAATTAAAATAATTTATGACATTTTTGAAGGTGCTGTATATACAAACTGTTATTTCACTGGTCTAACTTTATTGCCATTTACCAAAATCAAACTGAAATTAAAAAAATGAAATTGAATACAGTGATTGATATTTCTCCCCCACTCAGTTTCGTCCCATTTGTGCATTAACTAGATTGTAGTAAAGAGCTTGTTCAGCCAAAAGTTGCTGGTGTGTTCCTTCCTCTGCAATTTGTCCATTATGAAACACAGCTATTTTGTTGGCATTTTGGATGGTAGACAAACGATGAGCTATCACAATGCAGGTACGGCCCTCTCTTGCTTTGTCCAGTGCTTCTTGGACAATCTGTTGAAAATGTATGAAGTGAAAACAAACATGAGAACAGTTCACATTGATAGAATTAATTTAAGTCTTAAAATATGACTTTAAATTAATCACTTTGGAATTAGATGTTTAGAATCGAGTCAAGTGTGCAATGCACATCATAGCCTAGTTTCTGATGATAAAAATGATAAATAATGTTGATAGTGATGATAAAAACAGCTGTTTAAATTTCAGCAAGTTCAGGAATTCCACAAATATGTACTCAAACTTGAGCGATACTGGGCACCATATCTGCCAATGCACTCCAATGGGAAACAATCTTAGAATGTAAGGTGATAGAAAATAATAAAATATTTGTCATAAAAAACTTTAACAATTCAAAACTCCATAATTTATCATAAATCAATCTTGCTTGTTAATTTTGCCATTACATCATTCACTGTCCTCTACAGCAACTCTCTTAGGAATATATTTTCATCTTTACTATTCCCAGTACACAGCTGGAGGATGTTGTGAAATATGGGTATGCATAGTTCCTAATGTTTTGTGCCTTTTCATTTATCTCTTAGTTGTCTTGTGACTAATTATAATTATTTTGCCTGCAAAAATATTGCACTTCACGTCCAATAGCTACAAACTTGCCATTTCACTTTCTGCATCCAGTGCTGATGTAGCTTCATCTAGGAGCAGGATTTTCGGATTTCGGACTAATGCTCGGGCAATGGCCACACGCTGTTTCTGCCCACCAGATAGCTGGGTGCCCTTGTCTCCGACACAAGTTTCATATTTCTAAATAAACAGAGTAAAATATTGCTGGTACCTATTTTACAAATGATATTTTAAATTACCTGTTTACTTCTTCAGTAATAACAAATGAACTGCAGTCTAGTTATTTTAGGTATTCATAACTTAAGGTCTTTACTCTTACACATTTATGACAACTTTTGATCTCTGAAATACTCCAAAGAGCAATGCACCACAGAACTGGCAAACTGTTATGTAATCATGAATATTATTGCATGTAGAATGCACACTGCGGTGCAATTGAAGGAAAATACTGATGATGTAACACGTATTACACAATGCATCATACTAAGAGGAATTCATTCCATTCCCTGTTCAATTATAATGCTTGGAATCGAAAGGAAGAAACAGTTAGACAGGTACATGGATAGGACAGGTTTGGAGGAATATAGGGCAAATGCAAGCAGGTGGACTAGTGTAGCTGGGACATGTTGGCTGGTGTGGGCAAGTTGGGCCAAAGGGCCTATTTCCAGGCAGTATCACACTGCCTATGACTAAAATAATTACTTGCTCAACCCAAGGAAATACATGTTTGGATTGGGGAAATCATTAGCCCAATCCGTCAAATATTTTGTTTACCTTCTCAGTAAGCCTCGTAGAAGAAGCTACCGACTACCACAATAAAAATCTGTTTTTATAGCTAACTAGACCAAGGGGGACCCATTGGGTCCCATCCCCTCAACGCGCGGTTGCGTTTTTATAGCTAATGTAATCCTTTGCCAGCACCCAAAGTTATAGAATCTGAAAATGAAATCAGGTGGAAGCAAGTTAGTCCTTGATGGTTGGAAAGCTACATATTCGGTTACTTCTTAAATCTGTTTTTTACCCCTACAAGCTTTTCAGGGAATTAATTCAAACGACTAGCACATTCTTGGTGAAAGAAAACTGCTGCTCAACTAACTAATCATTTTACCAATTAACTTGAATATTTAGTTTTGGATCTCATTGTTAAAGGAAATAGCAATGAGGTCAGTAATTAGGAAGGTTGATCTTATCAAAGCCGTGTAGTGGCCTGGTCGAGGTCAGGAAAGGACCGGACACCAGGCGGATTCTAAAGAAGCTTTTTAATGGTAGCAGTACGAGAACACACACACGACACCCTTATCTCCGCCCCTGGGGAGTCGTCAGGAAACCCCGTATCTCCGCCCCTGGGGAGTCGTCAGGAAACCCCGTGGCAGACCAATGCCCCTGTCCCTCAATCGGCGAGGGGGATGATCCAAGGAGTGGCCTACCCCACAGGGACCGCCACAGGACCCCCCCCCAAGTACCCGAGGTACGAAATGGACAGGAGGGCGTACACGGCGGCCAGCCCGGGTGCACACAACGCTCAGCCCTGGAACAGGCGCCTGGTCCACAAGTGCGGGGGACGAAGTAGCCAGAGGAGGAGGTACCCTAGACAGAGGCCGCCCTCGCTTTCGGGGCAGCGCCACCAGCGCCGGCCGATCGATATCGATATGTGCTGGCTTCAACCGCGCAACTGAAACAGTCTCACGCCGACCCCCAATGTCCAGGACGAAAGTCGACGAGCCATGTTCCAAGACCCGGAAGGGACCTTCGTACGGCCGCTGTAGAGGTGTCCGATGTGCATCCCTGCGCAGAAAAACAAACTGGCAGTTCTCCAGAGCAGAGGGAACGTGCGGATGGAAGGACCCATGACGAGACGTGGGCACCGGCGCCAGCTTGCCCACCGTCTGCCGAAGACGTTGCAGAGCGTCCGAAGGCTGCTCCACATGGTCCCTAAGAAGAACGGGGGCTGGCGCCCATGTGGGGATTACCGTCGCCTGAACGATGCGACCGTCCCCGACAGGTATCCGGTCCCGCACATTCAGGACTTCAATGCCCATCTTGCTGGAGCATCCATATTTTCCAAGGTGGACCTCGTGCGGGGGTACATTCATGCACCTTGATTAACACTCGCCTCAGATGACTTTGTTTTCCCATGATTTAAGTTTCCACATCCTGGCAACATCCTTGTAAATCTCTGCACTCTCCCACTGCTATCACATCTTTTGGTGTTATTGTTTAGTTTAGTTTAGAGATATAACAAAGAAATAGGCATGTTGGCCCACCAAATCCACCCCTACCATCGATCACCTCTTCACACTAGTTCTGTGTTAACCCGCTTTCTCGCTCACTTCCTACACTCAAGGGACAATTTTACAGTGGCCAATTAACCAACCAACCCACGTGTTTTGGGGATTTGGGAGGAAACTGGAGTACCTGGAGAAAACCCACATAGTCACAGAGAAAACATGCAAACTCCATCTCCATACAGAGGGCATTTGAGGTTAGGATTGAATGCAAGTCTCTAGTATTGTGAGGTGGCAGCTTTATCTTGTTGACCAGAATGAGAACCAGCCCATGTTGACCAGAACTGCACATAGTTCACAAATTGTGGCCTAACAAGTGCTGTACAGAATTCTGGTATAATCGTTTCCTGCTTTTATGCAAGATGAGACATTCAATTATTTTTAGATATTATTACTGAGTTTATTGTGTGTAACCGTGCAGTAACATACCTGAGGGAGAGTTTCAATAAAAGAATGTATGTTAGCAGCTTTGGCTGCAGCCTCTATTTCTTCCTGGGATACGATCCTGCTGTTGTCCCCATAGGCAACATTCTCAGCAATGCTGCAGTTAAACAGCACTGGTTCTTGAGACACAATACCAATCTGTGCCCGAGCCCACTGAATATTGAGGTCCTTTATATTGTTGTTATCTAAAAACTGGAGAAAAAGTATATTTTAGATGTCTGCACTTCATTGTATGCTGTTTTTTGTTACCATTGGGTATATGTGATAGACATTAATAATTTTATTTTGCCCTGCTGAAAAACTATGATTCTGTGGCAATATTAGCGAAAGCATTAGTGGCTCTCTTGATATTTTTAGTTTAGTTTATTAGCCAGAGAAAGTGGAAGTGGGAACAATTACAAAATTTAAAAGACAGGTAGAGGGACAGGAAAGATTTACAGGGATATGGGCCAAACACAGGCAAATGGGACTAGTTCAGGTAAATACCTTGGTCAGTGTAGACAAATTAGGCCAAAGGGTGATAAGATTGATTGATTAAGTCCATGCTGTTCCCCAGTGGAAGGTGCCTGCATGCCTTCAATTAGCAAGCTGATCTATCTATTTACGAGGATGTTGCCAGGACCCGAGGGTCTGAGCTATGGGGAGAGGTTGAGTAGGATGGGACGCTATTCCTTGGAGCGCAAGAGGATAAGGGGTGATCTTACATCATGTGTATAAAATCATGACAAGAATAGATCAGGTAGAGCCCCTTGCCCAGAGCAGGTGAACCGAGGACCAGAGGACATCGGTTTGAGGTTAAGGGGAAAAGATTTAATAGGAATGAACGAGCTGCCAGAGGAGATAGTTGAGGCAGGGACTATCCCGGTGTGGACAAGTTGGGCCGAAGGTCCTGTTTCCAGGCTGTATCACTCTACGACTCTATGATCTCCTCACCTAATTCTAGCAAACCCATGCTCTGGTTTAATAAGTATCCAGACTGTGCTGGTGACTTGATGAGGCAGGAAGAACAGTGACACAATGTCCAGAGTAACAATCAGCTGCTGTCAGTGTCTCGGCAAAGTAAGTCAAGTCAACTTTATTTGTCACATACACATATAAGATGTACAGTGAAATGAAAGTGGCAATGCCTGCAGATTGTGCAAAAACTACACACCAGAATAGAACAGAATCAGTATTTATATGTTAGAAAAGAATTGTTTTAAAAAGACACAACGCAACAGTAAATTAGTCCCTGGTAAGATTAGAGTTTACAGTCCTATGGCCTGTGGGAAGAAATTCCGTCTCATCCTCACAGTTTTCACAGCGTGACAGCGGAGGCATTTGCCTGACCGCAGCAGCTAGAACAGTCCGTTGCTGGGGTGGTAGTGGTCCCCTATAATGTTGCTGGCTTTGGAACTGCACCTCCTGGTGTATAGGTCTTGCAGGGGGGCAAGTGTAGTTCCCATAGTGCGTTCGGCCGAATGGACTACTCTCTGCAGAGCCTTCCTGTCCTGGGCAGAGCAATTCCCAAACCAGATTGTGATGTTGCCGGACAAGATGCTTTCTACAGCCCCAGCGTAGAAGCACTGAAGGGTCCTCAGAGAGACTCTGAATTTCCTCAGCTGTCTGAGGTGGTAAAGGCGCTGCCTTGCCTTACTCACCAGTGCGGCAATGTGTGTTATCCATGTCAGATCCTCTGTGATGTGGACTCCCTGGTATTTAAAGCTGCTCACCCTGTCCACAGTAGTCCCATTTATCTCCAGTGGCGTGTACGTCCTCGGATGTTGAGCCCTTCCAAAGTCCACATTCATCTCCTTAGTTTTTGTGACATTCAAGAGGAGGCTGTTGTCCTGACACCAGAGTGCCAGATCAGGCCTTCTCATCGTTATCGGAGATCAGGCCCATCACCACAGTGTCATCAGCAAACTTGATTATAGAGTTGGAGCTGAACCTGGCCACACAGTCATGTGTGTACAGGGAGTACAGTAGAGGGCTAAGGACGTAGCCCTGGGGGGATCCTGTGTTCAGGGTGAGGGGCTTGGATGTATGTCTCCCCATCTTGTCCACCTGGGGCCTGGCGGTGAGAAAGTCCAGGACCCAGGCACACGGGAGTGTTAAGCCCCAGTTTCAGCAGCTTCTCAGCAAGTCTGGTGGGGACTATCGTATTGAAAGCTGAACTGAAGTCAATGAACAGCATCCTCACATGGCCCCCCTTCTGGCTGTCGAGGTGAGAGAGAGCGGTGTGCAGAACCTGGTAGACTGCATCCGCACGGAAAACAGTGAAGGACTCGGTTGGGCAGATCACCAGCAGACTCGTGTCTCGGTCAGACAGAAGATGTTGCAGTCTCTGCTGGAATCTGATCCTCGCCCTGAGGTCATCCAGCTTGTTCTCCAGGGACTGGACGTTCGCCAGAAGGATGCTGGGCAGATGTGGACGGAAGGCTTGGGTGCTCAGCCTATTCCAAATCCCCCCCCCACCCCCCCACCTCGATGTTTTCTCCGACTTTTTCTCAGAGCCGCGCTCCCATTGCTGTTGCCGCGGTGCGATCTTATGATCTCTGCCGGCCACGCTGGATCGGTGAGTACAGTGTTTAAACAGTCTTTGGTTACAGTAAAGTTTAGTCTTAAGAGAATTTTCCGGTCGAACGTTGTTAGTGCAAGTGTGTTAGTACTTAGAAATAAATTTTAAGTGAACATACAAGTTAAAAATACGCACAGTCTCCGCGGAGCTACCACGACGGCGACTGGACCCGGCCGTGCCATCTTGCACCGGGTCCAGTCACCGTTGTACAATCAAGTAGCACAACTTTCAGGTCCAACAAACCAAATAGCCTCTTTAATGGAATATCCTTCTTAGAGACCCTAGTCTGCAGCTCATTAAGCCACATTCAACTGGTAGTATTAGGTAAGGATCAAAGCTCAGTGGTAAAACTGAACACATACATATAATTCAATTAAAAAATGGTGAGATGGCTGAAATTAATGTAAAGGGAAATTAAAATATCTGGGGAGTAAGTACCAAAGCCATTTTACTAGGTGAATGAAATGGTGGGTCTGTATATTCCAGGCTACTGGTTCTCCAAGACAGCCTGTAAACATGCCGTTATTCCCCAGAACAGTCTGTAAACATACGATAATTCTACAAAACAACCCGTATATTCCCCATTCTTAAAGCGGAGATTGACAGATTCATGATTAGTTCGGGTGTCAGGGGATATGGGGAGAAGGCAGGAGAATGCAGTTCAGAGGGAAAGATAGATCAGCCATGATTAAATGTTAGAATCTCAAATTGCTCAGAAACAGCTGATGACTAAATGTAGAAACAGTGAGCGTTTGGCGGACTCGGGTTGTACTCGCTGAAGTTTAGAAGAATGAGGGGGGACATTGAAACGTACAGAATAGTGAAAGACCTGGATAGTGTGGATGTGGAGAGGATGTTTCCACTAGTGGGAGAGTCCAGGACATAGCCTCAGAATTAAAGGAAGTTCTTTTAGGAAGGAGATGAGGAGGAATTTCTGTAGTCAGAGGGTGGTGAATCTGTGGAATTCTTTGCCACAGAAGAGTGTGAAGGCCGTCAGTGGATATTTTTAAGGCAGAGATATAGATTCTTGATTAGTTCGGGTGTCAGGGGTTATGGGGAAAGGCAGGAGAATTGGGTTTAGAGGAAAAGATATAGGCTGCGGGCCAAGGAGCTTTTTTGTGCAGTTTCGTGACCCAACTCACAGAACTACATGAAATTTTCACATATTGTGTAAAAATATTATATAAATCATCCCTGAAACGCGTCAAGAACAAAACTTGCACATTTTTTATTAAATTCGAGAAAAAACTGAAAACGTTCGGGTATTT